>NC_049210.1:45384151-45539151 GCF_013347855.1 Anguilla anguilla
AGCTGCTCGCGCCGCCTCGCCGTTTTCAGTACGGCTGCGCTCGGTCGTCGTGGAGATCGCCCGCGGCAGATGCTTTGTGGGAAACGGCGAAGCGCGGTGGAGAGTAAACACAGGCACCTCACTTCCTGAGCTTCTGCCTTTCCTGTCTTACAGGACCCCTTACCGCCGAACTGCAGATGTGATCTTAAATTGCCTTCCAGCGCTGCGTCTGCCTGAGAAAGACACCGCGCTTTCAGGGGTGCTTCGCGAGTGACTAACTGACGCATTCAAAATGGCTGACCCCTCTTCTGGAGGCTTCTCCTTCATGGTTTGGTGCACTCTTTTTGACCACCTTGTTTCCATATGAACTTGAACGTCTTTGCTTTCTCGTTTTTTTTTTTTTTTTTGTGGTCACATACATCAGCTTCGAATGATCGGGGGCCTGCAGTGGTATCGACTTGTTTAATTTGCACCTGCATACAGTTACATCACTGTCAGCAAATTTTACATGTACTGTAGCTCCCCGTGAAGCGAACCGCACCTGTTTTAGAATCAGACTAGTCAAACGACCTTGGAGTGACATTGCAGCTACCGAATACATAACTGAAGCATCCCTGTTAAGTTTGAAGTGTCCTGTTATTGACATAAGTGTGGTTGGGATGTGTAGTCCTTTAATGAAATAGATTCATTTTCATGTTATGAGCATGGTAAATGGTATTTTTCATATTTTGCCTCATAAATCTTACTCTTTGTTTTTGAACTTTGTTTTTATCTTGTATTTGCTACACCTTTGCCAAGATAAGTAATGTACGCTGTCAAAGAAAAATTCACCCCAAAATGGACAGTTTGTACTTTTACTATCTGCAGATGATAATGTAGAAGCCCCGAGCTCAGCTAAAATTAATGCTCCTGCTTAATACAAAAAGTACATGTACATCAGTATTCCTCCTCTCACTAACTTTTTATTATCTTTGCGATTGCAAAATGTGTGTTGTGTGTGGGTGTGTGTGTCTGTGTGCGTGTGTGTGGGTGTGTGTGTCTGTTTGTGTCTGTGTGTATGAGTGTATGTCAGTGTGAGTGGATGTGTATATGAGTGTGTGTGTGTACATGTGTGCATGTGAGTGTGTGTGTCTGTGTGTGTGTGTACATACATATGTGGGTACTTGTCCTCATCAACTAAGGAACTCCTAAGGACTGTTATCTTTTTATCCTGAAAGGTGGTGTACACAGCCATTTCTGTGTTTCCCCTGCCCCAAGCTCCCATAGTTCATTGTACAGTCTTTATGTATGAGATGCTGGTGAAATGCATGATGGGACTGTGGTACAGTGCTGAATCCGAATACCAGTTCATCCTAGCTAAACGTAATTTTTAAAAAGGCACATTTTGTAACTTTTGAAACTGAACCAAGCTGGGGTAGTTTAGAAGCAACAACTCGTTCATTGCGTGAAATGGGGAGAATTGTTCCTTTAACAGAAGCCGTAGCAGTCTAAATATCGGCATGTATTTGTTAGCGTGTGTGCGTGTGTGCGTGTGTGTGTGTGCCTGTGTGTGTGTCCAGGCGCTTTGTGGTCGTTCAGTCTGGCGTGTCTTGGTGCGCCGCAGTGAGTAAGATGAGCCGTCAGAGCGCGTGTCCTGCGGCGTTTATAAAATCCGCTACACGCGGCCCACACCCCCAGCGAACCTTTTTGTGGTGTCGTGATACGGCTGTGAGTTGAGTCAGAGGGGTCCGCTGTACCCGGCGAGGTGGACGCTTCCTAAGTGACAGGTGCACTGATGTTTTATTAAACGAGCCTGCAGGGCAGTGTCAGCTGCAGCTGCAGGTCTTTCTCTAGCCACACATCTCTGTGCAGTTCTGTAGCTGCTGCAGGTCTGTGTGCAGACAGGTCTTTGTGCAGATGGGTCTTTCTCCAGCCACACATCTCTGTGCAGTTCTGTAGCTGCTGCAGGTCTTAGTGAAGGCAGGTCTTTGAGCAGACGGGTCTTTCTCTAGCCACACGTCTCCCTGCAGTTCTGCAGCTGCCGGTGTCAGTTCTACCCGCTTCCTTTTCTGTCTCTCTTCCTGCTCTCGCCCAATCAGCACAGTCCAAACACCGGGGGAGACAGGTGCGCGTACTGGAGTGGCCTCCGTGTCACCCAGCGCTGAAAGTATATTCCTCCCGTCCGGCGGCGTCTCCAGACCCTTCATCATCCTCATCTTCACCCTCCTGCTCCTGCTTCCGGCGAAGCCCCGGCTCGGACGCGGTGAAGGGACGGAAATGCACCAGCGCGCTCCGCGTTCAGCGCGTTCCGTGTTCAGCGCGCTTCGTGTTCAGCGAATCAGGAAATGAGTTACAGCTTCATAAAAGGGGGCGTTTTCTAAAAGTGTCCGGGTCTCTCTCTTAATTCCCTTTTGAGTGCGACACGGAGGCGGCTGGTTTACCGCTTGTGAAGGAACGTGCTAATTAAACGTTAAGTTTGGAAGACAATATAGAAAGTATTTGCGGTGACATTAAGGTTATTTAAAGATAATTCTGCCTTCCTGTCCGTTCCAGTGGCAGACCAGGCGCTGCGATGTGCAGCAGCCTTAACGCCATTATGTTTGGTCCCATTAAAGGAGTGCCAATTAAATACTTAACATTAATCATTCAGTAGACAGCTGGACAGAATTATGATTGTCATTGATTTGAGTTTGTTTTCTTCAGTAGAGCCCAATTTATTACAGTGTAAGGATGACAGTTCGTAAACACAAAGTACATTCATTAGCAAATTAAGACTACTTACTGTAGATTAAGTTGAACAGGAAATGGAAGTTATGCAATACATAAGGGAGTAGAATTAAGCCGCTTCAGGTGGCTAATTAACTTGGATGCTATGTTTTATCACAATATAGCATTGCCCTTAATAAGAATTAGCTCTGTATTACAAATCAATTTTGTTATTGGTATTTAATTGTATTTGGAAACCCGTTGGAAGTTTCTATATTACTGAAATTGATTTGGTCTGCTTTGTGCAACATCTTTTGTGATCTTGCAACCTTAAAAAGCAATAAAATTGGTCTGGTAATCATACAGATCAATTTTTTTTATTTGAACCATGATTGCAGGATAATAATCTGCATTGGAACTGAGGTTTCATTGTCCTGAATCCGAGATGAAAAGAGTCATTAATTCAGACCCTGAATTGAATAACATCTTTGAAGGCTGTTTTGTTTACAATGCTGCTGAGGTTAAGACTCTGCTCTTGGTTTTTGAAAGTAATGTTGGTTCAGTACTTTGTCTTTTCGGGTAACTTCGAAGCACTCAAACTTCACTTCACTTCCACTGGCTTGGAGACTTAGATCACGGGTCTTATCTTCAAACTGGGTGAAGAATTGCAGTCCCTGTCTTATTTATTATTTTTTTTGTTATATTCTTTGTGACAAATCCTCCACTGGGAGCATTTTTCGCCAGTCGATTTATTTTTTTTTTTTCCGCTCAGTCAAACAAATCACTGTTTGACTTCATTCATAAGATTTAAAAGCAATTTTTAAATATGCAGTGAATGTTCCAACAAAAATTTCACTGTGATGAAAAAAAAACAACAAAAAAAAAACGATTTTACTGGCCTCAAAAAAACCGAGACCTTCTTTTATTTAAAGCAGGGTATAAAAACCTTTCCAAAAGTCTCTAAATCCAGACACAAATCCATGAATACTGTTAGTAGTTATTGCCGTGTTCCAGGAAACAGCAAAGCGTTCCCCTTGTTTAGACGGTTGAAATGCAGGAATTCACGATTGCAGTTTATGGGTTTAAAATGTTTCTCGTTCCGCCCAGGGACCCGACTCCGCGAATTAAGCTCGGTGACAGCCACGCGGGACGTCCCGCGGCACGGCCGAGAAGTGCGCCGAGATTCACCCCCCCCCCCCCGGCAAAATGAAACCAAACACTTCATTATGCTTTCTGAGGAACCTGCGCGCTTCTGTGTTTCAGAGTGTGTGTGTGTGTGTGAGTGTGTGTGTGTATGAGGGTGTGTGTGTGTGTGTGTGTGTGTGTGTGTGTGTGTGTGTATGAGTGTGTGTGAGTGAGAGTGAGAGTGAGAGTGAGAGTGTGAGCGTGTGTGTGAGCGTGTGTGTGTGTGTGTGTGTGTGAGCGTGTGTGTGTGGGTGTGCGTGTGAGTGTGCGTGTGCGTGTGCGTGTGCGTGTGCGTGTGCGTGTGCGTGTGCGTGTGCGTGTGAGTGTGAGTGTGAGTGTGAGTGTGAGTGTGAGTGTGAGTGTGAGTGTGAGTGTCTGTGTCTGTGTCTGTGTCTGTGTCTGTGTGGGGAGCCACGGTAACGAGCCCCGCCCGGTTCGTTCTGTCAGCTTTGGTGCGAAGGAGAACGATTCTGTCCGCGTGCCGTTCGAGGCGTCGCCCGTCCCTCTCGAGGCCGTAAGACGCGTCGGCCCGTTCGGCTGCGTTCGCCATCCTCAGCTCGACTGGCAGTCCCGCGTATTTAAAATGGCCCCCGTGTCAGACACCGCCTGAGCCAAGCGTCCCTCTTTACCCTTCTGCAGTAATACCAGAGCGAGCCCTAGCCTTGACCGCGCATTCGCTAACCGTGGGCAAGCGCAAGGACACAGCAGCGCGAGCTTCGCTGAGGATGCCAGCTGTTCGGGCGTTGGTCTTGCGTCCCGTCCGTCCAGATGAAGAAGCGACCGAGTGCTAGCGCTGGTGTTAGCATGTTTTAAAGAGTGACCGGAAAGCCTGCTCGGTGATGTTGGATCGCACCGCACTCTGAACCGTTTATCATTAATGGCGCCGATGTGAATGTGTTTCTTGCGGAGACTGGAAGTGCCGGTGCGGAGAATCGCTCCTCGTGCAGTTTACTCCAGATGTTTTCCATTTCAGAAGCAGCTGTTGTCGGATGCGGTTGCTTGCCCAGACAGTTTTATGTTCTTTACGCAGGGAATGCAACATGTCATTTCTGAAAAAAGTACTGTTGTTAACTCGTTCGCGTGAAAATAGGCGGCATAGGCAGCAGTGTAGCACAGTGGGTAAGGAACTGGGCTTGTAACCGAAAGGTCATAGGTTAGATTTGTGCGTAGGACACTGTCGTTGTACCCTTGAGCAAGGTACTGAACCTGAATTGCTTCAGTATATATCCATCTTTATAAATGGATACAATGTAAAAAATGCTATGTAAAAAGTTGTGTAAGTCACTCTGGATAAGAGCGTCTGCTAAATGCCTGTAAGGTAATGTAATGACAATCCCTGACCGGGCCTGTGTGGAGATTTGAGGCTGTATGCCGGGGGAAAATAAGGACGCGTTCACAAAACCGTGAAGCTGTGTGGTATGGCGGTGACCTATTTTATTTGGATCCGCACTTTTCCACAACTAATTTATTCGATTTGTTCAAAGTGCTCGATGTATTTATCCAAGATGCGAACGTTAAATGCAAAACATCTGACAAGTTGCAAACTTTAACTCGCGAGCTGTTCCCAACCTCGCTGTCATAATACGATTTCCATTTCTGTGCAGTGTTTTGAGCTTCGCAGACGCTCCTATGCAGAAGGCATCCCAGGGATGCTCGCTATACACCACTGGCAGTACCCATTTCCCCAAATGCGATGCGATACATATCTAACTAGAATTTATAACTCGGCGAAGATATGTGCACCAAGTTGGAAGGGTATTCATCTGTAAAATGGGCACTGCATATCTTCCGGACAGGTTGCACTTGCCATCTTATTTCAAGAGATGAACTGCATAAGAAAGCAGAGAGTTTTTAGGCAAATTATGTAAATACAGACCCGTTTTCCTTCCCCCCCCCCCCCCCCCCCGACTGATCTTGGCACAAGCAGTACTAACGGCCATTTTTATTTTGAATTAACCGACTCGTTGTGAATTTGTCCTTCCACACGGAGACCGTTGGAGGTTAGGGTCCCGTTTTTCTCATTACCATAGTCACACAGTGGGGTGTTCGTCTGTCCCTCACGGGCATGCTTTATTAATATGTTTTACCGCTTGCATAAGCAAAATGAATAGAGGCCGTACGTCCTTCAGGAAAAAGCTGAATTTGAAGCGGTGCATTTTAAGCGTAATTGTTTGCGTGCTTAACTTTCGCGACATTGAAAAAGTCTTTCGGTTTTACTTCTGCATCTTAGACCGCAGTGATCTTCACGAAAAAGACCAGGATTGATGACTACCGCTGGTCTTTGTGGGGAAAATTACATCACAGCGCTCTGCACAGAGTGTGTGTGTCCATGTTAAAGGAATACAGTTGCTAAGAGGGCTATAAAACCTTAAAGTATTCTCATATCTATATTCATGGGACACCTTGAGGTAGTGCATAATAATGAAATGATCATGACCTTATTGCGGATTGGTCCAAGTAAGAGTTTGCTCCAAATTCTTGGGTTGGCACTGAGACTGCTTGTGGGACACATTGGCAGTTTTGTTTTGGCGCCATTGAAGTACATTTCCCTGGCAGGTCGGTGGTTAAGCAGTATTTCATTATTTAGCAATACTTTGCTTTCCGCCATGTTGCACCATAGCAATTCATGGGGAAAAAACCAAAACTAAATGTACGTGATATCAGACAATTTCCTTTGATGGTCTCTAAGTTTTGGACGCAGGATTTATCTCTCTAGTCTGAGTATATGTGGCATGGCTACTCTGGGTTCTCGGGGTTGGCAGGAACTTGTGTTAAATACCAGGGTCAGTGTAAACACACACACACACACACACACACCCCGTGCGTAGGTGTGTACCAGCTACAGCAAAGGTTGGTCTGCTCCACTGTTTAGCCACGCTGTGCTCCCATAATGCACTGCTCTCACCTGGTCTGTGGCTGGGCCCCATTTCCTGTTATGGAAACGATTGACCTGGCTTCTTTCCTGTGAAGGACAGGAAAGGTCGTGAGTCCGGTGCTCGCCGTCCCGATGACCTGCTTCTGTCCGTCTGCGCTGCTCTCGTGCTCCGCCTTCTCCCTTCTCAAGAACTTGCAGAGCGGAAAGCCAATCTTTACTGTTTTCTTTTCAAGTAATAAAAATATATTTCAAAGCAGATGCCAAATATCAGGTGCAGAAGCAGTGTAAATAAACTCAGAATCTACAGAAATAACACAATTTGTGTTATGTTATTTCAGATTTTGCTGTATATTAAGCTGGATGGGAAAGTTGGTTTTTTGTGTTCCTATTGCTGTGTGTGTAAAATGAAATTGGACATCAACATACCTCCTTATTTAGGTACAGTGGAAAAACCTCAGGAATTTATGTCATTGCTAGTTTCAGGGGGAAAAAAAACACATTTTATTAAATGATGAGATGATCGTACGGTTCTTTAGCAGCTGTGAAAAAAGTCAAATGAAAAAAATAAGGCTTTATTACCGTAAAATCACTATCCTTTTTTTTTACGAGTTGCAAGACTTGGAGTGCATCTTGACCTGCGCTGGAGTCCTCCTTAAATTATATCTCCCAAAACGTCTTGGCACAGAACCTCTGAGTTGCACCATTCAGAGCCGCGACATGCTCGGAACTATGAAAGTGAAGTCAAAATTGCACTTCATTTAATTTTAATAACTCATTGGACTTGTTACTTACATTGAGGAACAGTTCAAATAAATGATTAAAATTACTGATTGTTTTCCATTCTCGCTGATTAATTCCTGCGTTCCTGTTTTAATTCAATCGGCAATAATCAAACAAGCCCTAAGCTGAATGTAATTGGAGGATCTTTTTTTTTTGTGTTCAACCTTGGTTTCCAAACGACGTCCTTCCCCTTCTCTGAGTCACTCAATTCGGCCACTTTTTGTTTCGTTTGGTTTCGGGATCTTCTGTTCAAACCGCTCGTTTTGTATTGCGTTGAAATTGGCCTGGCGTTCCTCTTGTCTAATCTTGGTCGTACTCCCACTCCCACCCCCCCCCCCACCCCCCCAATAATTCATGGAGTTGGCTCCCAATTTACTGTGATGCTGAAATGTTGAAATATAGCCTTAATGTAATTTGCATGTACATGTGAATTGAGAGTGACATCTGTAGTTAGTGAATGATATGAAAAAAAAATGCTGTCCATTTCCTGCTCTTAAAAGATGTACACATTGGGCTGTGAAGTTGAAGAATGTGTATTTCTAAATGTAGCAAAACTGACATCTGTTAACAAAAAAAAGCATTATGTTTAAATGCTGCCTTAATGTAATTAGCATACACATGAAAATTGACAATGACATCTGTAGTCAATGAGTGTTAGAGAAAAAAAATGCTATCCATTTCCTGCTCGTAAAAGATGTACACATTGGGCTGTGAAGTTTATATGTCTATTTTTGAATACAGCAAAACTGAAAGCTGTTAACCACTAAAAAATACATCAAGGAGAAAGGTACGTGTTGAAGTGCAGCCTTAGTGTAATTAGCATATACATGCAAATCGACAGTGACATCTGTAGTCAATTAGTGTTAGCAAAAAATGAATTAAAAATGCTATACATTACCTGCTCTAAAAAGCCATTGATAAGTACAACATTTCTGTTTCATGCTTAACTTTTTTTATCAGATAATTAGCAGAGAATAATGAGTGCTTTATGATGAGTTTTTGACAGGGGTCCTTCCTCATCCCTTGTAAAGCTCCCTGTCTGGTTTCTCAGCCGGGCTGCTAGTTGTCAAGTTTGCAAGGTCCGGTCTGAGTGAGAGTCAGGCGAAATTCGGGAGAAAAAGGACAATAAAAGTTACAACACCCCCCCCCACGCCCAGGAGAAAACTTTAAAGTCCACAATAACCCAAGCCCCTCAACAACAGACTGATGACGTCCCTCTCTGTCCTTTGGGGAGGTGAGGAGGAGGAAGGCCCTTAGTGGGCTGTATTGCAGATTTGATTGGACGGGAGCTGCGTGACAGTGCATGTAGCGCCCTGCTACGCGTGTAGGGGCACGTCTGCGCTTCGCTCTGGCGCGTGAGTATCGTTAGCTCTGCAGCGGCGTCCCCCCCCCCCCGGAGGACCGCCATGGCGGCTCTGCTCGCCGTCTCCCCGTCGTCCCGTTTGACTCCGCGCCGGCCCTGCAGCGCCGTGGAGATGTGGCGCTGAACACAGGCCGTTAAACGAACGACTGAGGCGCTGAACACCCGCGTCCGTACGGGCCCCGTTAAGAGCCCGGGGCCATCTGCCACCTCCGAGCCCTGGGGCGGGGCCCCAGCGGCGCTGCTGCTCCGCGGCCCGGCCCGGCCGATGCCCCAGGTACCCCCGCCACCCTCCCCCCACCCCACCCCTCCCCTCCCCCGGCCAGCCGCGCCAGGTGGATCTGCCCCCCGGGACCCCGTCGGCCATTTTGCCCAATAAGAACAGGCGGAGTGGAGAGCGCTTCAGTTTTTAAGCAGCATCTGCCTCTCTGCCCTGCTCTGCTCTGGGGGGGGGGGGGGGGTGGGGTTGGGAGGGGATGTCACTGCTCCCTCAGTTCCCACGATGATCGTAGCGTGATAGCATGAGCGCGTACGGCTGCCTGTCTGTGCCAGCCTGTCTCCTCCGTCGTCAGAAGGCCGGTTTTATCTGTACCCATAATGCCTGAAATATAGATCCGGCCCTACAGAGCACCAATCACCGATGCCCCCTGAGAGGAAAGGGCTCAGATTGCCGCTGAGGAACAGGAAGAGACGATTTGCTGATTAAACGAAGCAGCTCGCTTGCGTTAACCTATCGGAAGCTGACTGAGAATGAGTCCTTGCTCAACAGCGCTCCCTGTGGCCGTGGTGTAAGCGTCTGCAGCAAACAGTCCCAAGTTTTACCACTCAGTTACACAGTCAAGAAGTCACTTCTTAATCGGTGACCTTAAATTCATTACTCAGTTGATTATTTTTATGTGCGGTTTGAGTCACACTTGAAATGTTCTCAATCTTTCTAAGAGCTGATGTCTTATCATCTGAATGTCTTTTAAGAAGGCTTTTTTTTCTCCCGCAGTGCTGCAGTACGTTTTTAATAAGCGCAATTCTATAAGGGCGTTTTCAGGGGAGGGATAAAAAAATAAAGAATTCCCACTGATTGCTTTTCATATGAAAATCTGAAAGGGAATCGGCGACGAAATTAAGAAGCATTTAATGGCTATTCACGGAAAAAGACTGTTTCAATTACGCGCGAAACCAAAGTAGAAAATGAAAATGTAAATGAACTAGCGCGTCAAAAGTACATATAGGTGGAAACGCTTATATACAGGTCTCATTATGGAAAAAAATAGAGACCATGAGGGTTTTTGTCGAGGATTTTAATTGAAACCCGAAGTGAGACGCTCCGGAAGGGGGTCGGCGAGAATATTGTGTCTTGTTGAAAGGAATGGATTTAGAAATTAATTAACTGTGAGCCATTCGCCTGAAGCGGGGGATATTAAGCCTGCGTAGGAGCCACACTGCGGGGACTGAGGTGGGGAACGTGGTACGGAGGAACAGGGAGAGAGCGCGCGCCCGTGTGACTGAATCATCCTGAACTTTCTAATGGGCCTTTCGATGTCCGGTTGTTTTATGGCTCCGGGTTCGAAGGAGCCGGTTTGCCCAGAGTGTGTCTGGGTTGAAGTGCATTCTTGAGAGCGTGGCTTTAAATCTGCAGGTGAAAAATGTGGCGAAACCCTTATACTCTCCAAGCAGCCCAAAAAATAAGACAGTGGTGTTTCAAATGCAAAAAAGCAGCTGAATACTTGGTACCTTATATGGTGTAACGGATTAGCAATATATCCTTTATAGCTGCAGTATTGCATCTGGTTTGGAATGTGTGTGCTGTTGTTAATTAGTATTAAAAGGTGGTTATTATTGGGTGATCATTTAGCTGTGGTCTCTTGATGACGATCGGAGCGTAGAAGTTGCATGGTATAGCTGTTTTCCACAGGAAGGCTCACCATAGTGACGGCCCTCTACATTAAAAAAGCACATCTATGGGGCCCATTGGGCCCACAGTAAAGCTGTTTTCTGTTTCTCTATCGCCTTATTACTATTTAATTGGTTGTTTCCCTCAAAATTGAAATTTTCACAAGGCCTGGGCTTAAGCATGGGGGGGGGGGGGGGTCCCGTGGAGACGGGGGGGAGTCCGTGTGACTCTAATAGGCCCCAGACCTGCGTGAGCACGATATTGAGGAGGTGCACTCCATACACCTCCCCCCCCCATACCATCCCCACTCCCCCTCCATTCTCTGGCCTAATGCGAACTGACAAGAGCGATGGCATATCCACAATTAGAAACGGGAGTCTCAGTGACACTACCCTCAAACGCAGCTCCAAACCCAACCGGAGAATGCCGCCCCCCCCCCCCCCCCCCATCACTGCCCCCCCCTCCCCCCAGCGTAAATACCTGAGGAGAACGAGCCGAGCTCCAGGGATGCAGGCGTCAGTTTTCGGGTTCCTTAAAGGGCCGGACTGGATTTAGCTTGTGACGGTTTTGCGGCGGCGGGTCTCGTGATTGGTCGGCGGGCCGAAGGGCGAAGACGCGGTCCCGCTGTGTCGACATGCGTCAGCTGACTGGAGCGGCTTCAAACGCGGGCGTGCGGCTCTCTGCTGGTCCGACGGCGAGGGGCATCCATCACCCCCCCCCCCCCCCCCGCGCCCGGCGAAGGGGGCCGGCGCAGAGGCCCCCATTCGGGCCGACGGCGGACAGATTCAGGACGCCGCGGCTTCATTAGTCACGGGAAAGTAGGGCAGGTGCTACGCGAGGGCCCCAGAGCTCCCCCCCCCCCCCCAAACTCCTACCCCCCCACCCCCCATAAAGCACGGGGCCACTCGAGCCCCTCACTGCAAACACACACGCCCCTCGTTAAACACCAGCAAGTGCCCAGCTACCACCGCTGCTCCCCCCCCCCCCCGCTTGAGTCTGGAGGGAAAAAACCGGGCGGAATGTTCCGGTAGCTGTTGGGCTTGCTGGCGGAACCCGAGCCAGCACTCGTCCTTGCGTACGCTCAGCTGGAGTCCAGACGCTGCTGCTTTAGCTGGCCCACACTGGGGGGGACGGTCTGCCATGTCAAAGTTTCCCTGGGGGGGCAGTATGGGGGGGGGGGGGGGGGGCTCGAGTTGGATCTCTCTGTTTACTGTGACATTAACAGAAAAAGGAAAATATGAATATTAATGAGCGATTCTTTAGCGGCCCGCGCATTCTGAATAGCCCGCAGGCGCGCAGTGAGAATATTTCGCCGACAAAATGTGAAAAATGAATATGCGGCGCGGACATAAAAGCCTTCTGAGCCTAAATAGTCTGGCTGCGTCATGTTGTGGTCTGAATGAGCACGCCCACGCGGTCACAGATCATTTCTGAGCGCGGCGAGCCACCGAACAGCCAGCACCGGCTCACCGCTAACGTGCTCCCTGCTAATGTGTTCCCAGCTAACGTGCTCCTCGCTAACGTGCTCCTCTCTAACGTGCTCCCCTTTAACATGCTCCTTGCTAGCGTGTTCCCCGCTAACGCATTCCCAGCTAACGTGCTCCTTGCTAACGTGTTCCCAGCTAATGTGCTCCCTGCTAACGTGCTCCTCGTTAACGTGCTAACCGCTAACATGTTCCCAGCTAACGTGCTGCCCGCTAACACGTTCCCAGCTAACGTGCTCCCTGCGAACGTGTGCCCAGCTAACGTGCTCCCCGCTAACGTGCTCCTCGCTAACGCATTCCCCACCGCCTCCAGACTCCAGAGACATCCTGCTTTTCACTCAAAATAGATGTTCTCCATTTAATAACAAAAATATGTTTTCCTCCTTTAATATTTTCCACATAACCGTGTAGCGGATGCAGGGGCCTTCTGTTTTGTCCCTCGCCCTCTCACTTGCCCCCCCCCCCCCCATTATTCGTCATGATGGACAAATAAAACACTGGCGCTTACCCTCATGGTTCAGTGCCTCCTCATCGTTTGCATAATTTGAGTCGACTTGCTGTGTTCATTAAAACGGCACCAAGGAGACGCCAGTCCGCTACCCCCCCCCCTCCGGCACACAAATAAGACTTTCTAACGAGCCCTGTTTACTGCTGCTGCTTAAAAACACAATGCCATAACGCTCTTTGTTTTCCAAAATATTCCCATTCAGTTTCGGCACTTGCATGTCATTCCAAAACTCCGGACTGACCCTACATTAGGCCTCGTTGCAAGCTCAAAATCAGCAGACACCAGTAAACTGGTGCTACTCTGACTGACCGTAGTCAAAAATTGTTGTTATGTTGCTAAACTGGAAAGACAAAAGCAAGATCTCTCACAGACAATGGGCATCTCTGATGTTTGACAGCCTACAATTAGACTAGAGAATTGACTGTGACCATTAATAACCAAGCAACACGATTTCAGGAAATCTGGCAGCCGTTTATCCCGGGCTTCAGCCTGGGAGATGTCGATGCCTGTCCATCTCCACCATCTTCTCAACAGCTCCTTCCCCCTGCTGAGGCACCATTACAGAGCTGTTTCCCTTTCCCTTTCCTTTCTTCTCCGACCCACTGTCCCTCCTCATACACACTCTCACACGCACTCACACACACACATGCACACATACCGTACACACGCACGCACATTCACACACGTGTGTACAGTATGTGTGCATGTGTGTGTGCGTGAGTGCGTGTGAGTGTGTGCTCTCCATCACCGACGAAGCTCCGGCTTTCTCCCCTCGTTCGCGGTGCGTTCGTTTCCGTCAGCTGTGCCGCCTCAGTGCCGAAACACACAGGGGGGTCCTCAGAGGGGTGGGGGGGGGGGGTGTCACCCAGCGAACGGGGGGGGACTGCGACTGGGGAAGCAGGGCATGCTGGGACTGCCGCCTCACCCGGTGGCTCGCTCCGCAAACACGGGGGGGTTGACCGTAGGCGTGGTCAAGCGGGGGCTCTGTGCTCCCCCCCCCCCCCCCCCCCCCACGATGGGACTGGCGCGAGGCAGGCGGGGGCGGGTCTGACCGTCACGCCCCCGAGGTTAGAGACGCCCGTCAGGGCCGACCCTGGCTCTCTGTGCCTCTGGGTGTGGGGGGGGACCAGAGGGAGGGGGGGGCGGGTGGTTATTGCGACTGTGTCAGCTCAACTGATGGCCATGAAGGGCATAATAGTCTCCTCCTTCCCTTCTCTCTCTTTCTCTCTCTCTGTCTCTGCCCTCTCTCCCTCACTCTCTTTCTGTTTCCCTCTCTCTGTCATTCTCTTTTTCTGTCTCTCTCTCTCTGTCTCTCTTTCTCTGTCTTTGCCCTCTCTCTCTGTCTCCCTCTCTACCTCTATCTCTCTCTCTCTGTCCCCATCTCTTACACAGTTTACCCCTCCTCCCCCTCCCACGCTCTCTCTCTCCTCCTCTCTCTCTCTTTCTCTCTATTTTTCCTCCTCTCTCTCTCTCTCTTAGCCTGCAGCATGAAATCTTCTCTGATGTTACTGTAGTCTGTTCCCTTGAAGATGTGTGCTGAATCTCAAATCTTGAACGGGTTTGCAGGGTGGCTCTGTTTCACTAAGCTGTGTACTGCACATGCCTCACAGCTAGAACTGTTTGGGAATAATACTGATCACAAAGGGTACTTATTAATGGATGATCGTGTTAATTTGACTGAAAACAGTTAATGTACCACTTGTGGGAGTGGTACTGTTAATGGTAATGTTATTGATAATAATAATAAATATCGATACATAAGGCTATGTAAAGTGCAGTCCATAAGTATTTAGACTGACTTTTTCTGTGTGTCTCTATGTCCTATATTTGTACATTCAGAATTCAAATCGAAATGTTTTTCATTCTACCACTTACAGTGTATGTGCTGTGCAGTCCATAAGTGTCTGGACAGTGATTTCTGTTTGTTTTGGCTCCTGCACTCCAGCCCATTGGGATTGAAATGAAGCGATGAATATGAGGTTAAAGTGCAGACTGTTAGCTTTAATTTGCAGATATTTACATACATATCGGGCGATCCTTGTAGGAATTGCAGCCCTCATTATTTTGGGGAACGAAATTGGACATTTGGCTGCTCAGCTGTTTCTTGGCCAGTTTTGCATCGTTGCATCATTAGTCCATGCACAAGAAAACTAAAAGAAAGATCTCGAGTTGGTTCTAGACGGGGAATTTGCATTGGAAATCTGTTGCTGTTGTCTCTCAATGTGAGGACCAAGGAAGTGTCAATGCCAGTGTAGCAGGCCGTCATGAAGCTGAAACATCAGAATAAATCAATCGGAGACAAAGCCAAAATATTGCATGCCAAAATCACTGCTTGGTACATTGTTAGGAATTAAGAACGCACTGGTGAGCTCAGCAATAGCAGACAACCTGGTAGACCACGGAAATTGGACGAAGAATACTTTCAGTTGTGGAAAAAAAGGACCCTTTTTCAACTGTCGAACAGATCAAGAGCAATCTCTAGGATGTAGGCATAGATGTGTCAAAGACTAAAGAGAAGACTACACCAGCATAACCTCAGAGGGTTCACTGTAAGATGTAGACCACTGGTACGCCTCAAGAATAGAACGGCCAGGTTAGAGTTTATTGTAGAGTACATTTAAAAAACTGTAGAGTTCTGGATTAGACGTATGAGATGAGTATTAACCTCTGCCGAGTGTGGAGAGAGTAAGGAGCTGATCCAGAGCCCTGTGTCTGTGAACCGTGGCGGAGGAAGTCTTTGTGCTTGTGGAGGTTAGGGTCTTTGTGTGTGTGCTCGGCCATGCATGGCTGCCACTGGAACTGGCTCGCTCGTCTTTATTGATCATGTGACTGCTGATGGCAGCAGGAGATTCAACCAATGGGGCTTCACCTTGCAGTGACCCCCAAACACTCTGCTAAAGCGGCCAAGTAGTTTTCCAGGGCCAGAGAGTGGAATGTTCTTGACTTAGCCGAGTCATTCACTCGACCTGAATCCAATTGAACGCGCGTTTCACTTGCCGAAGACAGGACTGAAGGCAAAAAAACAAACTGAAACAAACAGGAACTGAAGATGGCTGCAGTACAGGCCTGGCAGAGCATCACCAAGGACAGATACCCAGCATCTGGTGATGTCCCTGGCTCAGAGACTTCAGCCATCAAACGCCAAGGATTTGCAACCAAGTACTAAATATGAAGATCATCTTATGTTAATGTGTCTAAATAATTTTTAAATCCCCTAAAATGGGGGGGGGGGGTGGATTTATGTACAAATCACTGGATTTGGACATAAATACCCTGGAATGAAAGCTGACTCTGCAATTTATACTCCTGTTCGTTTAATTGCACATTGAATGTGCTGCAGTACAGAGCCAAAGCAACAGAATTGTGTCACTGTCCAAACACTTATGGACCACACTGTACATTTATTTCATTTTTCCCTCCCTGCTGTAAGTGGTAGAGTGAACAACTTTAGTATTTGGATTCTGGATTGTGCCAGTGTACTGTACGAAAATTAGGACATACTGAAAAATGCTTGTGGGAGATGAATATTTGAGTGAACAATTTGGGCTACTTTTAATGAAATGGAGACTGCAGATCTTATTTGGTATAACCTTTTTTTTGGGCAGGATTGATTTAATAGCTTAAAATGAAAATGCTTCATTAAAAAATAATTAGAGAAATAAGTTAAATTAACTTCTGCAAACTCATCGCGCGCAAACCTAATTTAGACTCTGCAGTTTCTGGGCTCGTATGCAGAAATTCAGCAAAAGCACATCTCTCTTAAGTCTGTGGTAGAGTCCTGATATGCAGCAGTGTTGTGAAGTAGTTATCGCACGAGATGTAGACACGTCCCGAAACATTAGCGTCATTCACACAATGAAGACATTAAACGTCAGCGCAAATGGATAATCTGTGAATTATAAATTATTTAGGCTTTTCGGTTCCTCCAGGTACTTATCAAAGTGGTTCACATGAAGGACTGTTTGTTTGTACAAGCAGTGATGCTAATTAGGACACAGTTAATTGTGAAGCAGATAGATGTAGTTGGCCTCATTCCAGAAGAAGAAATAATGCACTAAACAAATCCCTGGATAATATTTTGTGTGACAACAAGCGTGTGCCTATCACTTAAATACAGGGATACAACTGAGACAACTGCTTTGATTTTACAATTTACAACTTATTAAATAAAAGGTTTATCTAATTGCAGTCTGTTGACTAGCTAATCCCATCTCGGCTACCCATTTCCACAGAAGACTGGATCTTACATTGCTTACACAACATTTAATCTGTTTTTGCCTTTAAAATAGGACCTTTGTAGTCAAATTCATATGTAAATACACATATTTTTCAATTACGCAATGCTTTTTATACCAGTATTTTCAAATGCATGATTAAAAAAAAAAAAAATGTATTTGAATATTTTAATGTAGTTTGAAATGTGCTTAGATTTCGTATGCATCTGAAAGCAATTGGAATTGAGTATATTCAAAGTGACTGAATAAATATTTGTATTTATAGTTATGAAGTATTTCATTTTCATGGATTAATTTGGAAATAGTCTCAAACTCAATGGTTTTGTGTAGAATCACAACCCAACATGATTATTTAATGTTTTAATTACATGTGCTCAGCAGTGTACACTAGTTAACATTTTCCTGCATTTGCATGATTCATCAGGAAAATAAGCACTTCAGATTTAATTCAAAATTGGCAAATAAACAGACGTTTATTTGGTCTTTTTATTCCAGAATTTGTCAGCAGGCGTTTGAAGTTAAATGGGTCAGACCATTAGTCTCATAAAATAATCAACATATTATTTCATTAATTCTTTATCATTATTTGTGGCCTTTTTCATAAGCATTTAATTGTTTGCACTAGCCAATGCACTTTAGCATAGCATTCAGTCAAGATATTTTAAAAGATTTTAGATTTTTTTTTCTTTTTTAAATCTAGCATTTTGAGGACATGACTCAAAATCCTTCAGTCGCTTAAAATATAATAATTTGGTTTCTCATGATTGTTCTATAAATACCGATCTCCCTATGAAATGACTGGTCCTCTGACAACTTCTGGATTTTGAGAACTGTGACACTCCGATGCCGAACGGTTGCCGTGACATAATTAATGCGTGCATGCGCCACGGAATGTTCTACCCGTGTACCTGCATCTGACAGCTGTTAGCGGGAAAATACCGCCCTCCCTGCGCCCCCCCCGTTTGGAAACGGAAACAAATCACACAAAAAAAAGAAATGCACCTTCCAGTGAGGGTCTGCATCAGTAATTGCACTTATAAGTATTTAAACACCTGTGTATTTTATCCAGGTCTGCAGAATATGGACTTGATGTCTTATCAAGCTAACTAGCTGGTACTGGCTAACAGACACTGCCCCTTGAAACCTTGTTGGTCTCAGCTGGTGTTAGCATGCTAACTAGCTATATGAGAGGGCGCCCACATTGAAGAGTAGCTGGCCTGACTGCAAACTAGTTTTCGTATCAGTACTGTCAGTGCTGTCAATGTCAGCGTCAGTACTGTCAGTGTCAGTGCTGTCAGTGCTGTCAGCGTCAGTGCTGTCAGTAGTGTCAGTGCTGTCAGTGCTGTCAGCGTCAGTGCTGTCAGTAGTGTCAGTGCTGTCAGCGTCAGTGCTGTCAGTAGTGTCAGTGCTGTCAGTGCTGTCAGCGTCAGTGCTGTCAGTAGTGTCAGTGCTGTCAGTGCTGTCAGCGTCAGTGCTGTCAGTAGTGTCAGTGCTGTCAGTGCTGTCAGCGTCGGTGTGGCTGCAGCGTGTCGCGTGTGCGCTATCCTCAGCCCGTCCGGCGCGCTGCAGTGCGTGGTTTAAACCCCCGCCGGCCTCTGTGGGGCTGGCCCGTGGCGGCCGCAGCGTTATCATCTGCTTTCCGAAGACGCCTGTGATTCTATCTGATGAAAGCGGGATTTATGAGTCCTCGCTCTGCGCCCTCTCTCCCCAGAATGCATTTCTCCTCTTTGTTTATCCGGGTGGCGAGCGGTGGGCGTGAGTCAGGGGGCCGCGCTCCAGGCTCTTATCTCCCCCCGAGCTGACAGAGAGAGGGGAGCAGCGGGAGAACGCCAGCTTTGATCCGCACTGGAGCCGCTACCGCCGCCCGCCAAGTCGCTAACGCTAACGCTAACACTCGCGCTCGCCGGCGCCGCGTAATGAGCCTCGCTACCTGCCTCCCTCCCTTCGTCCTCCCTCCCTCCCTCCTTGCCTCCCTCCCTCCCTCCCTTCGTCCTCCCTGCCTCTCTCCCTCTCTCCATCCTTCCTTCCTCCCTCCCTCTCTCTCTGTCCTCCGTCCTCCTTCCTTCCCTCCCTCCCTCTACCTCTCTCCCTCTCTCCCTCTCTCTCTCCGTCCTCCCTCACTCCGGCCCCTCCCCTCTCCTCCTCTCGGCCGCGCATGCCGAGGCTACGTGCCGAACAGGCTAGGCCAGGCGCCAGGCTGAAGTGCACTTACCTTAATAAAGCCTGCGAGGATCGTGCGTGCGGGGGGGGCGGGGGAGGCTGCACAACGGGTCGATGGGCCGCGGTAAGCGAGGGCCGAGGCGATGGCGGGTGAGCGGCGGGGTTTTCTGGGGAAGGGTTCCGCAGAGCGCTGGGTCAGGGCGCTGGGTTGTGTGTTCTGGCGGAATGGCGGGAGGTGGGGTTGCGTTCCGGCGACCCGTGACGCGGGGTTCGGCTAATGGGCTTATAAACAGGGTTTGCGAGTTCAAGTCTTGGACGAGGCAAAGCCCTTATGCCTTGCTGCACCTTAAATGTCCCGTGTGTTGCCTACATAATAAATACTGTCTATGCTACATAAATCAGCGTGTGTGTCGGTGCAAAGCTGAAGCAGAACCCATTTGTAACTTGCATCGTTCAGGTTGCCTTTTAGTTTTTTTTTTTTCTTTCAAATTGTTGAATTGAGTTTGACTTATGAGTTTTATTTTTGCGGGCGTGAACGGGGAGCGATTCATCATCCGTTTATTTGCATGAGTACAAACAGCCGCGCACGTTCCCCCCCGGGGGACAAATGCCGTGTAATTTGTCCTTTTTTTTTTTAAAAGGTTTATTTGCAGTCTGACGTTTCCCGCCCATCCCTCTCTTTTCCCAGCGCCCTTAACCTTTAGTGTTCAGCACAACGCAGAGACAGCGTTCAGTCAGGAGAACCCGCTGCACTCCAGTTCCCAAAAAAGACCCTGCAGACGCTGGAGTCCAGACGTGTGACTGGAAAATAACTGGGTCCGGAACATAATTGTGCTCAGTGGCTGTAAAACAATTCGGGGTGTGGGCGGGCGTATGTGGGGGGGGGGTGGGGTGGGGTGGGGGTTGTGTTTGTGTGTGGGGGGGGGGGGGTCTGCTCGTCTGGGGGCTTCACAGACATGCCGTATAAATAGCTGGAGGGCTTTTAACAGAGCTGCCATTAGCTCAACACGGTGTTCTTCACAGGCCAGTAAAGAGCGGGCCGTGCGGAGCGGGCGCTAAGTCATCCTGATTTACCGCCCCTTAACTCCTCTTACAGTGAGGGAGAGACTGCAGGTGTGCAGCCTGAGCATCTGGCCTCTCTCCAGAGCACGGCCTCTCTCTCTCTGCCTATCTGTCCCTCTCTCTCTCTCTCTCTTTCCCTCTCTCCCCCTCTCTCTCTCTCTCCCCCCCCCCCCTCTCTCTCTCTCTCCATTGGCTGTGCATTTCCCTCTATCTCTCTCTCTCCATTGGCTGTGCATCGCTCTCAATTTCAATTTCAAAGTGCTTTATTGGCATGACAAATATAGGCACTCGTGTTGCCAAAGTAGTGGTTACAAGATACAACTATATGCAATGAATGCTAGACTATGAATTAGTTATTTAAAAATCTCTCTCTCTCTCTCTCCATTGGCTGTACACCTCTCTCTCCCTGTCTCCATTGGCTGTGCGTCTCTCTCTCTCTAACCTGAGGGGAAGTGTTGAGGGAGGGGGGAGGGGTAAGGATGTCTGCTGCAGTTTGTAGTTGAGTGCTCCTGAGCAGCAGTCCAATCTCACTCACTGATCACCGGTCCGGGACCAGCGGTGGTGGGGGAGGTGGGGGGGGGGGGGGCGCTCTGGTACACCGCCAGCATCGTCGTTAAACACAGGGTCACCTCTGCCTCCACACCTGGCCTTCTTCACCCCCCCCCCCCACATCCCCTCCCCCCCGGGTCAGCATGGTGACGCCTGGTCCTCTAACCCAATCATCATCTTCCATCTGCTTCCTGTCCCCAATGTCTCGCCCACAAGCAAACCACTCACAATGCCTGCGAAGCTCCACCCCCTTCCTGTCCCCTGGCTCCGCCCCTTTCTCAGTGGAGTACAGGGCAGAGGGATGAAGGCTCATTGTAGATGCCAGTGTACAGGGCAGAGGGATGAAGGCTCATTGTAGATGCCAGAGTACAGGGCAGAGGGATGAAGGCTCATTGTAGATGCCAGAGTACAGGGCAGAGGGATGAAGGCTCATTGTAGATGCCAGAGTACAGGGCAGAGGGATGAAGGCTCATTGTAGATGCCAGAGTACAGGGCAGAGGGATGAAGGCTCATTGTAGATGCCAGAGTACAGGGCAGAGGGATGAAGGCTCATTGTAGATGCCAGAGTACAGGGCAGAGGGATGAAGGCTCATTGTAGATGCCAGAGTACAGGGCAGAGGGATGAAGGCTCATTGTAGATGCCAGAGTACAGGGCAGAGGGATGAAGGCTCATTGTAGATGCCGGTTAAACTGCTCAGCACTACTGGTTTCACACTGCTCTCTGGGCTCACAGTGTCTGTTCACTGTGGGTCCATTTTTGGTGGGTTTTCTTTTTGAAGTACTGTTCTACCCACATCGCCTCTAATGCTGTACATTTATTCAGAAAGAAATCGTTGAAAAGGTAAACAAGAGCGTTTGTTAATTATCAAGCGTGATAATGTTACATTACTTCATTTCTGTTGAAGCTGTTTGTTCACTGTGTGCCAGGTTTACTAATTCAGTAGATTTAGACTGATGGGGTACGGTTCGGGGTAGGGTAAGGGCTTTAGGTTTTTTAACCTCCTGTGGAAATTTGAATTGACAGGAAGTCCTTTTCTGTGTTGCTTGGTATCGTATCAAGTGCTTTTGACATGGAGGGGGAATGAGGATAGATGAGAGGCAGGGTTTGTTGTGTTTGATGTGTCATGTGACCCTCCTCTCTCCGCAGTGTCGAGTGTTGTAGTCTTTACGCGCGGGAGAGCTGAGGTCGAGTAGCGACACGCGCGGCGTTTCTGAGTGCTTCTGCTCAGGAGAGAGCGGGAAAGGTGGCGGAAAGGTCAAAGGTTAAAGTGGACCCTGCCGACGGGTGGTTTCTGTTGAGGGTAAACGTAACTCTTTCTCTCCTCCCCTCCCCCCCTCCCTTTTTCTCTCTTTTTTTTTCCCTCCTCTCTCCTCTTCTTCACAGGCTACTCCCCCAGGCAGAGCCGCAAGCCAAAACAGCAGCACAAGGGAGCGAAGGCTGGCCCGCCCCCCCGCAGACCAGTACCCCCGCCCCCCCACGGAGCGAGCGGGCGCGTGCGAGGACCGGAGCTGCCCGGCGGGGGCAGGGGCGGGGGTGGGGGTGGGGTCACGGCGGGCGGGGTTGGGGTTGGGGGCGGGGCTGGGGGCGGAGCCAGCGTGGGACGCCGGGGGCCCCCGCAAGCCGGACGCCCCCGCCAGCCAGATCCCCCGCGCGGTGTGCGGGAGCAGCTCCAGCCTCCCGGCCCGGGACAGCCCGTCCCGCAGCCTGTCCTCGGACAGCGAGAGGGGCCCCCGCAGTGAGCGCCTGGGCCCCCCGCCCCGCCAGGCCTCGGCCTTCGCCGGCCGCCTGGGCCAGCCCCCCCGCGGACCCCTCTCCCTGCACATGTACAGCCGCAAGAACGTCTTTCTGCAGCACTCTCTGCACACTGCCGAACTGCAGGCCCTGGCCCAGCAGGATGGCTGAAGCCCCCCCCGTCCCCCCCCCCCCCCCCCCGTACCCCCCCCGTCCCGTCTCGTTATCCCCCTTTAGTGCCCCCAGCAGACAACTGACACATCATCGAGCAGCAGTGAGACACCTGGAAGAGATTCCCAGGGGCTCCTGTATTCCCTTGGGGAAACTACATTTCCCATGAGCACCCGAGCCTGGAGACCACTGAAACCTCAACAGCACCTGTTCATTGCTTGACACTCACCGTCCCCATGTTTTCCTGGTGTCCCAGATTGGATTACAGGATATAAAACTGCCACTAAAATGAAAAAAAAAAAAAAACTATTTTACTTCTTCAAGACAGGATTAGTTTGGACTGTGTTTAAGTGTTAAGCGCACAATCTGTGTTTCACCACGTAGGCATTAACTGTCGGACAGAGACTCTCAGATAGAACATTTCTCTCCGAACGGTCATGTGCAATTTGAGTTTGAGCGGTACCCGAGGACGGACTCCGCGTCCGTGAATGTCGCCGTACGGAGGCCGCTGACGGAGCTTGGCGCCCGTTGCCGCGGCAACCAGCCCAACCGGTCCCCTGTCTCGCAAAATAAACCCTGAGACGGGAACCCCCAAAATCCACAAGCTGCTGAACCCCCCGACGCCAGGCGCACGTCGCCCCCACGCCAGCCGCACGTCGCCCCCACGCCTCACTACATTCCCGCGAAACGTCGCTGAAACAGACCGCCAACGTTCCTGCGTTCTTTCCTGAAATTCTGCAGGACTGGGGGAAAAAAAGGAAAGATAGAATATTAATGTACTGTACGTTTTGTTTGTCGTTTGTACCACAGCTGAACACTACCAGCCCCTGTTAGCTTGTTGCACCAGCAGCGGCGCTGTTGTAGCGCTTCGCGGACGCTGTCCCCACGTCTGAAATTTGCCAAATACGCGGGAAACGGGACGGGCGCCTTTCACGGCTGCTCTACGGCAGCCCAAACGAGATTAATACCAACGCAGACACGTTCCTTTTAGGAAATGCTGCATCTGCGGTGGATCTTTATTAATTGCATGAATTTTTTTATAAAAAGAAAAATTTAATCTAAGAGGGCCATTTTCATGCACTGAAGGTGAAGAGAATAAGCTTTTACATTTTGTGTTTAAATGAGAACTTCAGTATGCCAGTGAACTCCTTAACCCCTTATCACCCCACACTCAACCACACCGCACCACCACAACCTTTTTATGAATGGGCGTAAGAATCCTTGTCGATGTCGAAGCACTTTGATGCAATGTCGTTTGTAATAATACAGACCTACTCTCGTACTCAGTTGCAATATTAATGCAATATTAAGATTATTGGGTGTAACTCGTAAGAAGACCTAACGTGCGGATGTTGGCGTTGGCGTAGGCATTTTACATGTAGAAGCACACCCGGGCAACGGTCGCTTCGATCTGAACAGGGAGGCGAGCGAGAGATTAATCTAGAGCAAACGAAAAAGGTGATGTTATTACAGTAAATGGGAGGGGAGGGTAGATGAGGTCTGCAGAACTGCCGCAAACCTCTGTGCATGGGGGCTCACGATTCGTCCCCGATTCCCCCCCCTCCCCAAATTCCCACCCCCCGATTTCCGCTGTTTAACAATGGGGGCGAGTGTATCTGAAGGACGTTTAGAGGTAAAGGAACACCCCCCTACCCGTCCGTCCCTCCCCCGCTCTTCGGGAGCCAAACCACCGCCCCCCCGCTCCAGTTTCTCTGTCCGTTGGGAGCGGCTGATCCTGACAGCCTACTTACAAAGCGCTGCGTCACGGGGGTGGGGAGGGGGGGGGGGGGCAGAGAGGGTCTCTGGAGCCATCGGGACAGAGACTCTGCTCTCCTTGTTCTGCCGTTAAAGAGTCCTTAATTGATTTGACGGCACGCGATTCATCTTCGCGGGAGACTGTAACGAGTTTAAAGAGGAGGCTCCTGTGGAAACGGCCAGCGCTGCCCTGGCTGTTTCTCCTGTACACCGGCCTCTGTCCTTCCAGGGCTGCTCTAGCGTTGACCTTGACCTCGACCTTGACCTCGACCTCGCATGGGTTTCATTTACAGAGCATTTACTGAGCCGCGGCGTTCGTTGAAACCAGTGATTTCGCCCACTGCCGTTTCGATTCTCTTTTCATTTCCCCCCTGTTTGTTCTTTCTTCCTCTTCTTCTTTTTTCTTTTTTCTCTCTCACCGCGGCTGAAGTGGTTGAGTGTGTTACGGGCGGGCTGGAGAACTCTCCAGCTCGGAGAGAGGGGCGATCGATGGCCCTCTCTGTGTTGTGCTGCTCGCTCGCTCACTCGCACTCTCAGACCCTCCCCCCCCCCCCCCCCCCCCCCAACCCTGCACTTTGCTTTTGGGTCCCAATCCGAAAATGCCCTCTCTGAGCCTGGAAGAGGAGCAGGTGTTCCTCTGAGCGCCCTCGAACAGTGGAGGGGAGAGAGTGCTCTTTCGTGCCCGTCACACTGCGATCTCAGCCGCACCTTCTTCTCCCCTTCTCTTCAGTACTTCCACACGCTCCTCTTCCTCTAACCTTCCTGCCAACCTGTCTGGAAAAAGGGTCGTCCAGTGGGGCCCCCCGTGTGTCCCAAGACCCGAAACCCGAAACAAACGGTCCGGTCTGTGGGTTAGCCACACAGGTGCAGGGGATCCCCTGTTAGAGCACCAGCACAGAAAAGCCCCTCCCTGCACTCACCGCCCCCCTGCACCTGCTCAAGAACTCTAACATTCCCTGGCAGGGGCCAGGAAACCCTTTCCTGAACTCGACTCGCTGCAGATAAATTATAGTTATTTATTTCTCGCCTTATTTATAATGTGATGTTATGCATTTGTGGCATTTATGATCACTATAATGTTCTTACTTTATTTTGCTGTTTTCTGGCAAATTGTGTTAAGAATGACTGCGATGGACACACTTGGAGCTCGTGTTATATACTGGTATATATATATGTATATAGATGGGCCCTGTTAATAAACCCAGTGATGCGTATACAATATGGGGGATATTAGAATATTTATATTACTGTTAACAGGGTTCACTTGACAAGGGTAAATGCTTTCCAGGCTAATTGAATCACAGGATCCATTTGCATATATATATATATATATGTCATGGGTGTTTTACCCTCATGAAGAAGCGGTTTTCATGATGATAAGATGATTTTAAATGGTTGTATTATTTACTGCTAATAAAGACTTATAAAATCAGCCCGCTGTGTGCTGTGGTTCTTCTCTTTGTCTCGGGGGGGGTCCGGGGAATTAGACGGAGCCACCAGCTCATCTCATCTGGGTGGTCCGAGTGATCGATTCGCCGTGTGCTTTTCTCTCTCTATGTCCCGGCGGTTCTACCTCTCTCTCTCTCTCTCTCCTCTCTCCTCTCTCTCTCTTTCTCTCTTTTTTTTTTGATTAAAGAGGCCAGCGACTCTCCTTCTATTAGCAGCGAGGGCCCATCAGGCCGGGCGGATCGCAGGCGCGGCCGACATCAAACACCGGCATAATAACCGCGGCGCGCGGGAATATCAATACATTCCGCCCCGGCTCGCAGGCCCGCTGTTCTGCCGCCGCCGCCGCCGCGCTGTTCCGCGCCGGGCTGATGGATTCCGCCGGAGAGGCGGGTTGTTTGCGCGGGGGCCGCGTTATCTCGAGTCCATTAGTTAGCTCTCGTAAGCCGCAGCATAATAACTTTCATCTGGGCCTCTCTCTCTCTCCTTGAGCCTGTTTCACAGAGAGAGAGAGAGAGAGAGAGAGAGAGAGAGAGAGAGAGAGAGAGAGAGAGAGAGAGAGAGAGAGAGAGAGAGAGAGAGAGAGAGAGAGAGAGAGAGAGAGAGAGAGAGAGAGAGAGAGAGAGAGAGAGGGAGGGGGAGGGGGAGGGGGAGGGGGAGGGGGAGGGGGAGGGGGAGGGGGAGGGGGAGGGGGAGGGGGAGGGGGAGGGGGAGGGGGAGAGGGAGAGGGAGAGGGAGAGAGGAGAGGGAGAGGGAGAGGGAGAGAGAGAGAAAGAGAGAGAGGAGAGGAGAGGGAGAGAGCGGCGAGGGAGAGAGAGAGGAGAGAGAGAGAGAGAGAGAGAGAGAGAGAGAGAGAGAGAGAGAGAGAGAGAGAGAGAGAGAGAGAGAGAGAGCATTCAGACCAAACGTTGCCAGATGCCTGAATTAATTCCCCCCTAGAAACCCCACCACCCCCTCACCCCCTCCCTCCTCCATCTTCAACTGACTCCCGTACAGATTTCTCACGGTTTGTCCCCCAGCATCTTCTTTTAAAATCCCCCCATCTGTCGTGGAATCCCATACATTTTCACTGTAAAACCCCCCCCCCCTATGAATCTTTTAAAAATCCCACTACATTCAATGGGGGGTGAATCCCCCCGTGTGGCAACCCAGATTCAGCCCAGTGCCGTCAGATTCTGTCAGCCCAGCCCCCCCCGCCCCCCCCTTCCTCC
Source organism: Anguilla anguilla (assembly GCF_013347855.1). Lineage (NCBI taxonomy): Eukaryota > Metazoa > Chordata > Actinopteri > Anguilliformes > Anguillidae > Anguilla > Anguilla anguilla. Next base: position 45,411,217 of record NC_049210.1, read on the forward strand.
GTCCCTGTTGCGATGATGACTGAGCCAGAATGGCCGCCGAAAATCAGTCGCATTTTGCGTCATCCGTAGTTTCATTCCCGCAAGCTCCAGCACCCCGGGCCTGGAGAGAGTACCGTGACATTCCCGTTCCAAAATGGCCTCCACCCCCCCCCACCCCCCCTCCATGAGTCCTTCAGCTCTCCCGCCGTTACCGCCGGCCTGGTTTCCGCCGTCCGGGCCCCTGCTCCTCCTCCTCATCCTCAGACGTTTCTACTAAAAAGCGGGGAGGCCTGAGGTGACCCCGGAATCCCGAAACCCAGCTGCGGAGAGAGAGCTCTCTTAATCTCCATTTTCCGGGGCGCAGCCGGTGGCGGCTGCCGATAAGTGCCCGGCCCGTCACGGAGCCATTTCCATCTCCTGTCCCCCTTTTTTATTTCAGGAGAGGACAAACTGATATTCACGAGCTTTTTGGGTTTTTTTTTTTTTGTTTCGTTTTTAATTGTCGACCGTTTCTATTATTCTGCGAAATTGGATTTGCTGTTGTCTGCGACGCTACGGTCCGTTTCTCTCAAACACCCCGGCTATCTCCGCTCCGTGTTCCGCCGTTGCTAGGAGCCATTCGCCACGGTTACCTGGCGTCAGAATAGGAGCAGCTCCTCGCGCGTCTGCGGCGGGGCCTCTCGAGCGACCCGCCATCTTATCTCCATCTCCCCCCTCCTGAAAGGCGCGGCTGAGAGGGGGGGGGGGCGGTGGGGGGGCCTTGTCGAAGTGAGCGCGGATTTCTGCGGGGGTTAAACGATAAAGTTGTTCGCTGTGAGAAATAGCAGCGGAGGAGGCGGCTTCTCCCCGCGTTTCAGAGACGCCGTTGTGACGCACGAGTCAATTAAGCGCTGTAGCCCTTGTGATTCTCCCGTCCGTGACATTCAGAAATCAGTCGGAGACGTCGTAGAAAGACACGTTGCGATGCAGCGCTAGGACTTTGGACTCTGTTGTCGGGGAGATGGGGAACTCAGTTCTGCAGTGAGCTGGTCTCTCTTACCCTGTGTTTTGGTAGATATGGCTTGGCTTGGTTTTAAAATGCCAATGTCACTGTAAGATGTAAATAGATCAATTATATCAATAGGTCAATAGAGAGGTCAACCTTGGACTCGGATGCTGTGCTTATTGAAATTCTGCACAGTAAAATGTCCGGTGTGGGAACCAATATTATCTGTTAGTGTTGAATTAACACTGTTAAGAGTTGAATCGACACTGGTCATTTTACTGTGTGGAATCCATGAGGGGCTAAAAGGTTCGGTTGATGTAGTCAGTGGCTTGTTAGTCTTGTGGGTCAGTAGTCAGTTTGGTCAGGGAGAATCTGAGATCAGTGTGATAATGCAGTTAATGAGATGTGATAGTAAATGTTGTTGCACTAGCTGCAGCACTGGTAGATGACGCACTTAGATGCTGTAATCTCTAAGACGCTGTGGGTTAGTGGGGTACAGTAGGTGGTGGTGTTGGTGACACGTTAGGGGATGTTAGAGGGTGCGGTCAGTGAAGTGCTGGGCTCAGTTTGCCAGGCGTTATAGTCACTTTGTTGTGATTCTGACGTGCGGGAGGGGCTGTAGCACCTGCCTGCATGCCCCACGGCCTGAATTCTCTGAGTCTGCAGGGCGTGAGCCAGCTAGCTGGAGAAAATAAAACCCCTGGAAATAAAGAGAGCTGCACAGGAAGTCTGTTTATTGGAAAAATAATGAGTTCCAGGCGGCAGCGACAGGCTGCCCAAGGGTGCCCCTAACGGAGAGCCCGGCGCCGCGTGGCGTGATGATGCCTGCCGCTGGCCGCGCCCCGCCGCACTCTGCCACACGCAGCCGAGCGGGACGCTGGGGGCGGGGGGGGGGGGGGGGTCGGGGGGGGTTGGCACACGCCTGCGCCCATCGACCCAGTGAGCTGGACGGGAGCCAGCGTCCTCACGCTGCAGGAAGGTGCTCACGGCCCAACCGTCGAAAATAGGGGCGAGAGGGAGAGCGGGGTGGGAGAGAGGGAGAGGGGAGCGGAGAGAGGGAGAAGGGGGCGGGAGAGCGGAGAGAGGGAGAGGGGAGCGGGAGAGCGGAGAGAGGGAGAGGAGAGCGGAGAGAGGGAGAGGGGAGAGGGAGAGGGGAGCGGAACGTCTGCTCACTGAACTCCCAGTGTGCCATTCCTGGAGCTGCACTCAACTGAAAATGCTATAAACTCATATATATAAATATAAAACTACTACTACTACAACAACTACTGCTACCAGTACTATTCCTAATTTAAAAACAATCTACATCTAAATCAACATCTATTTCTGTTTTTTTTTAAATATATCATTTATTATATTTAAGATGATGATGATTGCTATGTGTTTATTATTATTATTATTAGTAGTAGTAGTAATAGCAGTAGTAGTAGTGAAAGTAGTGGTAATAGTAATATGAGATCCACACACATAGGTTTTGGGGGAGACTGGGTGACATGTTACCCCCAATATATTCATATGATTGGCGTAGACTAGGTGGTCCTGCAGTATGCCTCCCCCAGGGTTGAAATGAAACCTATGCCTATGCCGTATGCCATTTAAGACATTCGACAGCTGTCGTGCTGATAGCGGCATTAGTAGCATCAGGCTCGGCGTTGTTGTAGTAGTAGTATGTGTGCTTCTGTATTGCCGGGGGACTGGGTTGTGACACGTCTGCGCTGTGTTCGCATTGTGGAATAAAGCTTCTCATTGATCAGACCGCACCAGCCCGCGCCGCCGTATCGCTTCGCTCCCAGGCAATTTGCCAGAGTGATGAAGCTCGGGGTCCCCCCCGCCCCCTGGACTGTAATATCATCGTCTCGCATTCGCTTTCTCCCCGCGTCGGTTTCAGCAATAACCAAACCAAGGATGCCGCCTGAAAATGACTTAATGCGCGGACACCACTCCGCTCGCTTCTGGCGCTTTCATCCACACGAATTATGTTTATGAACGCGACCGGCGTGTCTGAGGCGAGCGGAAAGCGAATTCGGACTTTAAATGCGAACGTCGCGTGGAATTCTAAAGGCGAATCCAGAATGGTTTTGTCGGGGCAGGTGCGCCTCGCGACACGACCTGCTTCGCTCTTTGATTATCCGCAGGTTTTTTTATTTTTATTTTTATTTTTCGGCGAGGGCGAAGGAGGAAATGCCCTCAGCGCACCGGGCTCCTTTTGTTCCAATTATGTAATCCTGGAGCGCACCATCTGCCGGCCCGTTATTTCAGGCCTGTCCCGCTTTGATTTCTGCCAGCGCCAGATCCTCGTGCGCGCGCACGCGGTGGGGGGGGGAAAGATGTATGCCTGTACGCGCGCGGCCACGCCCAGGCGCGTCCACATTTCACATCCCTGACAGGCGCCCCCCTATACGTCATATCAGGGGGAAAAGGAAGAGGAGATAAATAAATGAATATATAAATAAATAAATAAAGGATGTCCTTTACACTGTAAATCTCTCTGGCGCCGTTGGTTCCTCTCACATCAAGGACTCATAAAGATGGAAGCCCAGGGGCTACCGTGGGACAATGAGGTATAGAAATTCTCAACACCTGAACAACTTTATTATGCCATGCGCAAACTCTTTGGGCCAGAGGCATTTTTCCGCCTCTTTGAAACAAGGGGGGGGGGGGGGGGTTTGGGGTACGCGTGGATCCTGGCTGTCCCCATTTTCTTTCGGTCTGTGTCTGTGGAGTGTGGCTCTGAGATTTTTCCTTAAATTTCAAGGCGACGTGCACTTCATCTGACGCCCAACGCCGCTCTCTCCTTCAGAGGAACGTAATAACCGCAGCCTGACCCCCCCACGCTCCCCCCCCACTCCCCCGCCACCCCTGTCAGTACCCCGCGTTTGCGGCTGTCGTATCGCGCTTCCCTTGTGTGGAGGGCTAAAGCAGAGCCTTTCCCATCCAGTCTTGCCTTACATCCTGCCTCAGCATGAAAGGTCTCATTTTGAAGAGCTTATGTGTCCCATGATGCTTTGCAGTGGAGAGCAGTCGTGCGTCTCATTGGTACTGAAGACCCGCGGACACCGCGATAGCGTTAAGGCCGCGTCTCTTAACCCGTCGCGCTGTGGAAGCCACAGACTGCTCTCTGGTGCAAAGCATCATGGGACACATAAGCTCACTGCCTCGATTAAGTCCCCGCTGCTTTTCGTTTGGTCCTGGACCCCGCGCCTTTTAAATCCTCCCCCGAAACGTTTTTTTCTTCTCTTCTAACGTTCTGAGCGAGAGTCCCCAGCACTCTTCATCACAAAGGGGGTGGGTTTCAGTCTTAGAACAAGCCTGCACTTCACTGAGGGTGACAAGATCCTCCCACAATCGGCCGCTTGTGGGCAAATTTTAAAAAATATTTTAAATCTCCTCAGCAATATTTAACAAGTCCTCCTGAACAGAACTGTGTGGAATGGGTAAAGTTTTGAAATCAGAGACACGCCGGATCTTTAATCTGATTGGTTATCATGTTGCCCATCTTTCCGGTTGCTCCGTCCACTTGCCTCGCATCGCCAGCTATCCCAGCATGCTTTGCGGACGTGAAAACTCGGCTCACAATTCACTCAACTTGCTTGTTTCTAACGAGTCACATGTCTTAAGGATCCTGACTTGTGTGTGTGGCATCCTAGCTGAGCTGGGCAACGTGCTGAACAGCCCGACTGTGAGCTGCACACACATACACACACACACACACACACACACATACACTCTCACAGGTTATAGCCTGCAGAAATAAATCTAGATGGAGGTGTGCAACAGGGATTCAGGAAATGATTTGATCCCCCACACCGGAGCCAGAGTAGAATTTATCCAGATTGAATTCTCAGTTATTCAGGAAATGGAACTGGGTCCGTATCTGATTCACTGAAATTGGCCAATCCGGCGATGCGGCGGTGTTGCCTTCAAAAGGAAACGATGCTACCTTCGCTTTTAGGCCGAGTCTTTTTTTTTTTTTTACTAAAGCTGCCGTCTAATACAGTTGTGTGAAAATGCTTCCGAGCTCCACGTCCGGTGAAGATGTTCCATCATACACTTCAATTGCCCTCTTCCTCACGATCCAAGTGGTCTCCTGAGTGGAGGGTGGGGGGGTGGGGGGTGTGTGAACAAAATGAGTACTTATGTCCATCCGTGTCCTTGAATGTACCAACAAACCATACTTACAGAGCCTGTCTGTTCAGATGCATAGACAGGGAGCTCAGTCATACCTGTACATACAGCACATGTCCCTGATATCAAATGTGTACTACTTTTTATAGGTCCAATGATCTTGTATTTATATTTATATCATACACACACACACACACATACACATGCACACACGCATGCGCGCACACACACACACACACAGGCACGCATAAAGTTAGGCTGAAATGATGTGTCCCTCTTCTAATTCTGCTTTAATTGCTGAAAAAGTCTTTTGAATAGACAGTCACAGGAATGGAATAACTGCTGAGACAAGGGTGGGGGTGGGGGGGGGCAGCTTGAAGCTTGATCTTGAAGGTGGTGGTGGGGGGGGGGGGGGCTTCCGAACTCATTGTGGATGTAAGGAGGGGGTAAAATGTGCCATTGGAAACCGAAGAACTTCCTTAAAACTACTGGTCAAATTTTAATCAAATATTCACCCTTGACCGCAGACCGGAGCAGCCACACCGTGTGAAACCCGGCCATTCCGGCTCAAACAGGGCATCTGGTGCCCCGGCCGCGGGCTGTTACCCAGCCCAGACGTGCCCGTGCCTCCTGGCCTGCGTACAGCTGGCTCCGGCCATCGCCCGGCGACGGAAGGGCTTCCATTCGACCAGGATGACCGCGTCTCATCGCCCCCCCCCCAACCCCCCCCCCGCCCCTCGTCGGGTCGAGCTTGCCAGTCCGCCCGTTGACCTGCACACGAGTCTGCGCCAGCCTGGCATGTGGACTGGCGTGCGAATAAAGAAGCGCCGTTTGGCACTGCGTGCCCCCCCCCCCCCCCCCGATTCGATAGCGGAGGTGGCAGCAGTGGGGGTGGAAAAGGATACGGCCGGACATTCCAAATTGAGATCAAAAAGGGGGAGAGAAAAAAACAAAAAGTCTGCGCTTGATAGAACTCCGTACACGGCGACGAGGATCTTCGAAAACCGCTCGTTTGCGTTTGTGCATCCGTCCCAGATTTATGGACCGCGCAGTTTCCGTCGCCCGCGTTATTTACGACACGCCTGCAAGGGCACGCGAGCAGCGCAGCCTCCTGATAGGCTGACGCGCTGAAGGAGAGGTGCCCGCCTGGCCGTGGCTGAGGAGCGGAGCCCCCCTGGTCCGAGTCGTGGGCGCGCAGCCGCTGCGTCACCGCCCCCGCCCCCCCCCCCCCCCCGATCGTCAGCGCGGGGGCCGGAGAGAGAGCTGCTGTGTCACTGCGCCGCCAGCGTGCCGCGGTGTCTGTGCGAGCAACACGATCTGATTGATTAAAGCAGCGCCCGCTTCCCCCGAGGAGGAGGATCTGCACATAACCCCCCCCTTGCCCTCACCCTCGCCCTCGCCACCGCCCCCCCCCCCCCAAACTCCCGGCTCATCTTTATTCAGTCCACCCCCGGAGGCAATCGCCTGCTGCTCGCGGCACGCTCTCCTCACTTCCTAACGCAGTCATCGTTTTTTTTTTCTTCTTCTTCTTCTCTGGATTACATCTGTTTGTAAGCGCGAAGGAGAAAAAAAAAAGCCGGTTTATTGCTGATGATTGAAAGGCATGCCACAAAAAAAAAAAAAAAAAAGCTGCAGTGTTCTCGAGATTAATTGTATGGCAGGAAGCAGTCACGCCTCCGGGGGCAACGATAGAAGCAGAGAGGAAATCACACTGCAGCCAGCCTACATAATGCCGCCACACTGGCAACGCCGCGTAGCGGGAGCCGTATTTGTTTCTCTCCGTATTTGTATTTGTGTGCGTGTGTGCTCGCGAGTGCCTGTGTATGCGCGCGTGCGTGTTCGAGAAAATTATGTGTATTTAAGCATTCTTTGAATTCTTTGTTTGTACTTCCAGCCCCCAAAGTGAGCAGGAGCAACGACGTCTCTACAGGCTGAAGTTACGCGAACCACGACCTCGTTAGGAATCGTTTTTTGTCAGTTTAGACATTCAATTAACATAACTTACGAGATAACTGCATTGAGCCAAATGTGTCAAGGCGGTCTGGATAGAAGGGAGACATCTGCTGCTTTTCGATGGTACTGCATCGGCATGATTATATTTAGATCCTTCAAACGCTGGGAATCTTCCCAGCTTTATTGCGCAGCAACAAATGAATGGAGTATGAAATTGGGCGGGGATTTTACGAGCGTTGTGCACAATGACGCTGACAGCTGCGTGCTTCAGCACCAGGAGAGGGCGGACAGCTCCTGGTTTCAGAACCACCAGTGTAGTGGACAGCTCCCCGCTTCAGCACTCGTATTGCTGTGAATAGTGCTCAAGCGGTCTCTGTGCCAGCATCTGCACCATAGTGGGGGTGACTTGGAATACCTGTTTTTCTCTGCATTCACCACACACCCTGTCCCATTTGCTCAGGGTAAGCCTTTGTGAAGTGGCACCTTCAGTGTTCATCTTTTGGCTACCGCACTTTCTCATTCATGGAATGACCTCCAGGATGTTTTAAAAAAACTAAGACGTCATGTTTCTGTGCAGTTCAATACTGAGTACTCAGGAGCCTGTTCAGTGAACAATCTGACCTTTTCTTTCAACATTTAATATTCTACTTCGCGTGTAATTCGGTGCTGTATGTAATTTTTGTATTTTCGCTCTCCTTTCAGATGTGCGGTGCAGGGCCCATTGAAAAAGAGGCCACAGCCTCAGTCGGTTTTGCCTGATTAAATTAAGGTAATGAATTAATCTGTTGGCCTCTGGAATACCTGCCGAACAGCTCCTCGGGCAAGAGAATGGGAAACGTCTCTTTCACTTACTGCGTCTCCCACATTTCAAATACAGCGGTCCTGGAATTGATCTCTGGCTAGGAATAAAACCTGGAGACAAAATCTCATTTTTGTGTGTGTATTCACTGAAATCCATCCTGTGTGTGTATTCACAGAAAGTCATCTTGTGTGTTTATTCCCTGAAATTCATCTCGTGTGTGTATTCACAGAAATTCATCTTGTGTGTGTATTCACAGAAATTCATCTTGTGTGTGTATTCACTGAAATGTATCTTGTCATCTGTCATCCAGCTGTACTCTGGGGTTAGACCCATAGGCCAGAGTGTGGGTTGAGGTGTGACAAGCAAGCAATGAGCAGTATTTTTTTAGTGGTGATGGGAGATGTAGTCTGCAGAGTGAAGTTGCGGTATTATTTAACACAGGCTCAGGACTTCATCTTCCATCAGTACGTCTGTTGGGATATGCTTTGCCTACAGTATAGATCCAACGCCTTGGCCCCCTAGAGAATGGTAGCTGTACTTGAAGCTCCACAGTGTAGAAGACTAAATCAAGAGCACATTTATTTAAAGGCTAACTGTATGGATTTTTGCATCACTGCATTTATGTGTGACTCCATTGCCTTCCCTCAACATCCATTTTTTCACAATCCGTATGAGCTCCTGTAACCGAACGAAGGTTCATTTTTATCCCTTGCCTCTGACTCTGTACATTTGTGTGTGTGTGTGTGCGCTTGTGTGTGTGTCTCTGTGTGGTTATGTGGACTGGTTGCCTCTATGCGCATGTGTGTATCTGTCTGTCTGTGTGTGTGAGAGAGAGAGAGAAAGCGGGAGAGACACACACACACACACACACACACACACACACAGAAACAGGATGTCTCTCTCAAGCTGCGTCTCTGTGCCCACTCTTTTGTAATTCATTTTCATTTGAAGATAAATATCCGAGGGACTTTCAGCGCACTGTAGCCGCCGCGCTGAATCTAAAGTGAATTTTTGCGAATGACACACTGCTTGGGCTATTCAGCACGCTTATGATGTGCGGCCGCTAAGCATTTCAATGCCGAACCGAGCGCCTTTCTCCCGCGAGTACGGCTTTGACTGGAGCCCTCGCAATGGACCCCTCAGCCATGGCGACCCGCAGAAGAAGGCGGGCACCACGCCACGGATCTTTCGGTGGGCAGCTCATGGAACACCCGTTGCATTGTGGGAACGGCGTGCGCCATTCTCCCAGCAGACTTCCTGGATGGTACCGTGGGTGTGAAAATCTCCCTTCATCTCCCACTTCTTTTCTTCTTCCTCCCTCTGGGTCCTTTCCATCGTCACATGTGCATATTCTATCCATCTCTAGATTTACATTCATTGGGTATCTGATTGACAGTTTGATCTCATCTCCGGAACACGAGGAAGATGGGACTTACATATAAAACAGCTGGGACACGGTTTCATATTTAACTTAACTCTACCTTTCCATTTCATTTTGCCTGCCTTACCGCTGTAAAAGCGAAGGCTCGGCTGCGGAAAGTTGCACAAATACTTCTCTGCAGTTATGTGGGCAGTTACCACGCCGACCTAAAACTAGTCAAACCGCTGGAGTACAAGGTGCCGGCAGCCAATCAGAAACTGAGAAACAAGTCCCCACCGCATTAATTATTTACCGTTTGGAAGCAGTTCTGAGCCTACATTTTAACCACCAATTTTTATGACCCTACGAACGTGGTCGACGTTCTACTTATCAAAGCGAACAATATACGCTAATTCTGATTAGCCTCAGAGAGACTCCTGAAAATGTTATTTTTTTTTTTTTCAAAATAGTTATTTTTCCCACCTGATGTGAAATTTTCATTTGTAATCTCCGCGCCGTCCACGCAGACCGAGCGAGGACCTCCGCAGCCGACGCGCGCTTCTGATTTACCCGCCTGCGAGTTGGCGGCCATTTTGTGGCCTACGCAGAGCCGCGCGGCTTCGTGGTAAACGCGGGGGAGCAGTGGCGCTGGACGGGGAAAACGGAGGCGTGTCTTCCGCTGGCGAGAGCGGAGCGCCCGGCGGGCGCTTTTAGGCGGGAAAACCCGCGGCGGTCACTCGAGCTGACTCACGCCCACCTCGCCTGCCGTTGACGTGACAGCGCTAATTTTATCCCGCTCCGGCCGACTCCCAATCACAGCTGATTTTAGCGGCACAGGCTCAAAGCGGAAACTATAAAACATTATCATTTCCTGATGGTCAGAAGAGCAGGCATTCTTTATTTATTTTTTTCAAATCCGGACGATAGTACACTTTCCCGTGGGAGTTCACTCATTTCTGTCTCGAACATCGTAGAGACCCCAGGGGGGCAGATACTGTACAATCCACTGTACCTAGTCGAGAGTAAAAACAAGCTATAATTTAGCAATCTCCCTACTTAGCCAGATAGGCTACTGTACTTAAGCACTTAGGCCCCACAGGGAATTTAATTGACCGTAATTTAAAAGGAGGCAGTGCCATTCTCCAGATGCTCGGCGCTGTGGAAATTCTGCGAGCCCGCACGGACGTGGTGACGACGCGCCCCAGTTCAGACTGGGATCCGGGATATAAAGTGCGGGGGCTATAATGCAGGTAGGGGATCGCCACATAAATCCGTGATTTATTTGACAGAATTCCCCATTTCCTCAGACGTCAATTTGTTCCGGTGAGAAAAGCTCATTTTTTTTTGTTGTCTGTCCGTCTCCCTCCCTCACGGCTGACAGGAGCAATCTCGAGCAGAGCCGCGTTCGAGTCACTGCTCTCCGAAATAGCGCTGCGCCCAGTGTGCCCAACTGCTCTCCGAAATAGGGCCGCGCCCAATGGCTGACTCCCGAATGGCGCAGGGATTGGGTACCGGTGCTCTGAAGTGACGCGGGGACCCTGAGCCCGTGTTCGTCCTTCTCCGTGCGCCAGACAACCGAAAGGAGGCGTGTCCCCGAGACGCGGTGTCACGCATACTAACGCGCTCTTTACCCACGTTGCTTCACTTTGACTGGTCATGTGACCTCAGAGCCGCCTATGGGCTCACGATGGGCTGTTCCGCTTGAATTCTGACCTGACCTGAACCTGCCCTGACCGTCCGCCCGCCAGCGCTGGGATATCAGTCTGTCTGTCTGTCCATCGCGCCTGGTTGTCTGCTACGATGAAATATGCGTGTGTCCTGTCCTGGCAGAAAGAAATGATTCCGGAAATGAAATGCTGAAGTGCGCTGATGTGGAGGTGTGATACAGGTGAGCGGGACCCTGGGCTGCTCGTGTCGTTTTGGCGGCTCTCGCAGATCCCCCCCCCCCCCCGCCCCGGAGACGCTGCAGATCGCCATGTAGTGTGCAAGACGCTCGACCGGCCGCTGTCCGTCCGTCCGCTCAGCGTCAGCGACCTCAGCGGCGTCCGTCCGGGGCCCGCATAAACACGCCACGCCTCCCCCCCGTCTTCACCGCGCTCCTGGTCCAATCACGGCGGTTAATGGTGCGTCACCGGCTCACTCGCCAGCGCTCACAGGACGGCGTGACGGCGAGCGGCGTGTTCACCCTTCCCAGCAGCCCCTGGGTGCCGCGACATCCTTCGCGGCGGAGCCACGCTTATCCATAACCCAACAACATTCTGACTTTGAATCAGATTCCCAGGCACACGGAAGGCAACGCCCTCTGATATTCCGCACGGCGTTCAATGACATTAATACATCGAAATATAAACGTAGCGGTAATATAGCAATTTAATTTCTTCTTTAATATTTAATATTTCTGCTTTTGTTGACAGCCTTACTGGATAATGTATGGTAATTCTACCGTCTGTCAATTTATAGATTCGCCTGCAGTGTTTGTTTGTTTTTTTTAAAGGCACAGTACATACAAACTGTTCTGATTGACCCATTGCGCACAGCACAGTGTGTTTTGCTCACGTGCTTCTCCATTGGCCTTTTAAGGTTTCTGTCTAAGCACACAGAAACATTAATTCAAGGATTTGGAAAAGAAATGCAGTTCCTCCTCAGAGACTAAGATGAAGTCAGGAAAAAAAAGAACACGTATGAATCTGCTATGCCATCTGTGGTGCTCTGCATGAACGTGCAATAAAAATTCAAAGAATGAGTTTGCGGCCTACTGTTAATGTAGCTTTTCTGTGGCAGGTTGCCCAACTATAATAAGGCTACAAATTAGTCTTCTGGGGGCAAGTGGGGAGAACCTTCTGGTTACTGTGGTCAGTGATTTAAGACCAGGTAATTGCCTGGTGGTCATGTATTTCCATCTTAATTACTAGTTTAACTTACTGCCACAGTCCTGCCCCGCCCCCCCCCCCCCCCTCACCCCCCCATCTAAGGGGCCTGCCCTCTACCCTGAACGACTCACACGAATGACGTGTTTCTCAGTCCTGGAAATCGCATATGGCCACAAGAGCTCGCCTTAATGCCCCCGGTAATCTCCCGTGCCGTCTCAAGGCTCGGCATCAGCAGTTAATCTCCGCCTCCTCCGTTACATCCCATAATGAAACGCGGAAGATCCCCTAACTACGCTTCGCTGTTGCCGTTGAGGAATCATATTACGCTTTTTGACGGCAGTCGGGAATTTGTCAGAGAAGATCTTTCGCCGCCCTTGCATACAACGAGCGCCATTTTACCTGCGGTGGTTTGGCTGCAGTTTCCTGCCAAACAAATCCAGCCAAGGAGATGCTGCCACCGCAAAAAAATGTACAATGATTGTTTCATAACACTGTCTCTTATGTTACTGTAGTAATGGCTGTGTGGTCTTTTAACAGTTATATAAAAAACACTGTTTCGTGGCATTGCAGTGAGGCAAATACAGTTTATATTTAAATGTAAATATGAATTTAGATTTTATTAGGCAAACGCTTTTCAAAGGTGGGCAGTTCAGGGGTCAGAAAGCAAAAGGCCTACCATGTGTTTCTTCCACCCATGAACTCGGCCAACCTGATTTCGCTAATTAGCTCTGCCTCCTGGCTGAGGAATTGTGCCAATTAGCAGATCCAGGTGATTGTAACGAAATACTGGAGAGGAATATTTAGGAACGTTTCCGAGCCTGGATTTTCCAGCTTTGAGCATTCTGATGTTCTTACATTCGGTTATCTCCGAAGCACTTGTGCTCAGAGCGAAATGGATTGAGCGTTAATAATTTTTCACACATGCTGACATGGCGATTGTCTGATGAGCCTGTGGTCCCAGAATTCATTAGTCCTCACCGTGGCATTTGTGAGATGATCCCGCCCCCTCCCTCCCCCACACAGACTTCCTTGATTCCCTGTTTGGATGCCCGATCATATTCGTAAGCCAGCCACTGCAAAGTTTTGGGGGCGCACAGACAGGATTCGCTGAACTCTCTGCCGTTCCGTCCCCCGCTGAGCACCACAGGCTTTCCAGAATAATGTCTCCCGTGTGGTGAGACAGGGAATCTCTGCTGACTGAAACCCTGCCTTCCTGAGTGTGCCAATTATGTGCCAGCCCGTTCTGCCAGCCAGGCAGCGGGCACGAGTAGCGTTCCATAACCAGAAGAAACAGGACACCGGAATACATGATCAAGCCTGCGATTTTAATTCCAGCGCTCTGACTTCAAGCCTTCATCGGGGCATTTCATCAGAAGACAAGACGTTGGTAAAATAAAATTGCAGAGAGCGAAAGTGCGTGCTGTTCTTGTCTTCTTTTGCATAATTATTACGATCACCGGCACCTTAATTTAAATTACGGTGTGCGTTTATTTCGCTGCTTTATTCAAGGATTCGATACCCGACCACCAGACTGAAGACTATTGTATTCATGCCAATTTTCTGCCCCCACTGTGAACCTTTTCGGAGCCAGCCAAAACATGACATTACCCTGCTAAATTTTACTTTTTTTTTTTTTTTTAAATAGCACAAATGGAAATAAAGGTAAAGAAAGAAAATCTTGTGCATCATTTTTTCTCTTTTGGAATACAGCTTCCAGTATCAAACCTAATTTATCCATCCATTCGTTATCTAACCTGCTTATTCCTGGTCAGGTCTCAGAAGGGCTGGAGCGTATCCCAGCATGCACTGGGCGAGAGGCAGGAATACACCCTGGAGAGGTCGCCTGTCCATCGCAGTTTATCCTAAACTGCATGTCCTTGGACTGTGGGAGGAAACCCACACGGACACAGGGAGAACATGCAAACTCCACACAGTCCTGGCAGAGATTCAAACCTGGGACCTTCTTGCTATGAGGTGAGTTCTACTCACTGCACAACCAGGCCACGCAACTGGATTTATATCAAACCTACAGTACTGGCAGATCTTATGGACACACTGTGCCTAAATAAGGTGTTTGGTACTCTTAAAACTTCTGTGCTCTTTCTTCTGTTGTTGTTTCTCGAAGATCAATCAGTTTTTGGAGGAAAAATATATTCTAAATTGTTATCTTCTTGACCACGACTGGCAATGATATTCTGTGACCATCATCAATTTGAAATTGATATACAAGCCAAAAATAAGTATTGGGACAGTGACACAATTTTTGTTGTTTTGGCTCAGTATTCCAGTGTATTGGATTTGAAATAAAACAATGAAGGTTGAAGTGCAGACTGTCAGCTTTAATGTCAGGGTATTTACATCCATATAGGACGTGTAGGAATGACATCCCGTTTAATTTTACACAGTCCCCCCATTTTAGGGGAGCTAATGAACATAATCTGAAATCACGTTATCATATTTACTACTTGGTTGCAAATCTTTTGCATTCGATGATTGGCTTAAGTCTTTACTCACCAGACGCTGAGTATCTTCCCTGGTGATGCTCTGCCAGGCTGTACTGTACTGCAGCCATCTTCAGTTGCTGTTTGTTTCTGCTTGTAGGCGTTTTGCCCACAGTCTTGTCTTCAGCCAGTGAAACGCATGTTCAGTTGGGCTCCGGACCGGTGATCAGCTTGGTCAGTCAGTAACATTCCACTTTTTGGCCCTGAAAAACTCCTTGGTTGCTTTAGCATTTTATTTAGGGGGTCATTGTCCAGCTGCGAGGTAAAGCACCGTCCAGTGAGTTTTGAGGTATTTGGTTGGGTCTGAGCAGATAAAGTGTTATGTTCTCTTCAGAATTTATCCCGATGGTGCTATCAGCAGTCACATGATCAATAAAAACAAGTGTGCCAGTTCCAGTGGCAGACATACATGCCAAACCCATAACACTACCTTCACCATCTTTCAAAGATGAGGTGGGGTGCTTTGGATCATGAGCAGTTCCTTTCTTTCTCCACACTTCCCTCTTTCCATCACTTTTTTTTCCAGGTTAATACTTGTCTTATCTGTTCATGAGACTTTGTTCCAGAACTCTACAGTTTACTTTTTAGTCTACAGGTACTTTTTTTAAAAAACTGTAACCGGGCTGTTCTATTCTTTTGGCTTACTACTGAGCTGCATCTTGCTGTGAACCCTCTGAGGTTATGCTGGTGTAGGCTTCTCTTTATTTCAGCATTTGACACATCTACGCCTACATCCTGGAGAGTGTTCTTCATCTGTTTGACAGCTGAAAAAGCTGTTTCTCTTCTCAACTGAAAGTATTCTTCAGTCGTCCGCTGCAGTGGTCTTCCGTGGTCTGCCGGGTCGTTTGCTCTTGCTGAGCTCGCCAGTGCTTTCCAGCAACGCGTGAAACGGTTGATTTTTGACACACCCAATATTTTGGCTTTGTCTCCGAACGGTTTATTCCGATTTTTCAGCCTCGTGATGACCAGCTGCTGTGTTTGCATCACACAGCTGGCCAAAAGGCAGCTGAGCAGCCAATCGTCCCATTGCTTTTGCCGCCCTAAAAGAGATACAAAAATAGATACACCTTATTGAACCCTGTGATGTAATCTGTCTGCTGCATTTCACCCATCCTAGTTACTTAGGAGCAGTGGGCAGCTACAATGCAGTGCCCAGGGACCAGCTCCAGTTCTGAGGCCAGGGCCTTGGCCAAGGGCAATGGCAGGAGTTTACCTAACCTGACATGCATGTTGTTTGGTGTGGGAGGAAACCGGAGTACCCGGAGGAAACCCATGCGAATAAGGAGAGAACAAGCAAACTCCATGCAGAGAGGATCAGGCCAGCTGGGACTTGAACCCAGAACCTTCTTCTTGCAACAGTGCACCGTGTTGTCCGACAAATCCCACACATATCACCCAATATGGATATAAATACCCTCAGATTATAAGCTGGCAGCCCACACTTTAACTTCATATTCATAATTTTATTTCAAATCCAACGCGCTGGAGTACACAACCAAAACAACAAACACTGTGTCCCGATAGTTTTGCATTTGGGAAACACTGGGATAGCAGCTGGATAGATGTCAACTAAGTTCTTAAAGTGTAACTCCTGTAAGCACTCGCAGGTTGCCTTTTCTCCCAAAAAAGTAAAGTTGGCATACTTGCTCACGGCTATGACAAGGCAGCGTATGAAATATTGTAGCTGTTCTTGTTTGCTTAAAGCCATTTCAATTTCCCTGGCAGTGAACAAGGCTGGCTAAAGACACAGTGTGGTTTTCTGTTGTGTTATAATAGGTTTATTTTCACAACACAAAGGGACCACAAGTAATTTATTATTGAGTTTCAAGATGGAGAATAAGCTCCGGGTTAGACAATAATAAGTCATACAAAAGTATTAAAAAAATACATTCAGAAATAGCAGTCATGCAACAATGTGCTATATTAGTGGCATATTACTTAATCTTAGAGGTATTTTTTTCTATTCTTATTTTTCTGCTTTCTGTTTATTTTAAAATTCAGTGCATCACTATATTACATACATACATTGACATCTGTGTTGATAATTTATTTACACATCAATTCATTGTATAAGTAAATGGCCAAATTTATGAGTAAATTAACCAATAAATCAATTAAGACGTGAATAATATTTATAAAGTAATTGAAGTAAAAGTTGGCCAACATAATGCTGACAGTTTAAAAATTTTTCAATCTAGCTCACATCGCATCAGTATGTCGAAATGTCATGTGACTGTCATTTTTTGGGAATGATTAGAAAATGGCAAATAGTTGTCCTCAAAAAAAATAAAAATTCCGGCAGCCAGCAGCCTAGCAGTCTTTCAAGGGAACAATAATACTGTTGGCATCATGTCTGTCAGCATGGCTGACTGTAGCCTTGGATTACAGAGTAGGAAGGGGGGGGGGGTATTTCTCCGAATATCATGAACACAGTGCAGCATTCCATTTTCTCATTTTCCCCTTGTTTGGTGCACCCCCCGCCCCCCGCCCCCCATTGAAAGCCTATATCACCAACACCTAGAAGCCGACGCCCAGGCAGTCAGGCAGGGGGTGTTGCTAGGTGCAGCCTCACGCCAGGACACCCCGCTTCGTCAAGCTACTCAGCCATTTGGCGGGAGAGTCGCTGTGCCGCGAAGCGGGACGACAAAGTTTTGATTCCTACTTGTGGTGAGTAAGCTGTCTGGATTCTCCCTAATACCACACTTTCCAGTATCATCAAGGGTTTCCATGGTGACATTTCAGAACAGTTCACAAACTGGTGCTCGGACAGATTCTTAATGCAGGTGGTCTCATGTTTGCAGCAGTGTGACTGCGTTCTGTGGCCCAGCCGTGACCGTTCTGAAACTGAAATTGCATGTCGGACTGTTTGTGAAACTTGCTGTGATCGCACCACACCACAGACGTTCAAATATCCATTCAATTTGAGAAAATCAATTAATGTGATTGCTTAACAAACGATTCTTCTCCGGGCCGTGGATAATGGACAGAACCAAGCGACTCCCGCAATTGATCAGTGTGACGTTACTACAGCCATGCCCGTTTGATGGAAATGAACAATTAGTCGTAATTAATTTGATGTTTTTCAGTGGCTTCCTGACTGCGGTGTCTTTGGTCTCATCCTCACAGTGTCCGTCTAACAGTGTTGCATTAATTTCAGCCATGCTAATGCTTAAATCTCAGTACTCCATATGCTGCATTGATTATAACCCATAGGGAATGACCTGCATTGTTGCAGTGATGTGCCCCTGACAATTACCAGTGATTAAAGCCACACTGTGCTGAAGATCTGACTACCGAGGTCTTTAACCATTGGTGAAGAGTGTTGATGTGACTGTTGAGGTCTTTAACCATTGGTCAAGAGTGTTGAGGTGTCTGTTGAGGTCTTTAACTATTGGTCAAGAGTGTTGAGGTGACTGCTGAGGTCTTTAACCATTGGTGAAGAGTGTTGAGTGGACTTCCCAGGTCTTTAACCATTGGTGAAGAGTGTTGAGTGGACTTCCCAGGTCTTTAACCATTGGTGAAGAGTGTTGAGGTGAGGAAAAATAATCAACCACAGCACTTCTGTGTTCAGGGATGTGACACTACTGTTAAACCTGTGGTCATGTTTGCACAGACAGGAAGAGGTCACACTTAAATTACGTAACACATGTGTCTGTGCATCTGCGCTGTGGTTAAGCGAGTGCTTTGTAACTTCAAGGCAACTTTTCTTAGTTACATAATTTGTAATTACATAAATGTTTTTTTAATTATTCTATGCTTGGTGTTAGCCTCAGGGTTACATCAAGAATATAGACTTAAAAAATAAACAAATAAACAATGAATAAACAAAGTCTTGCAGATTGCATGAACCAGAAATTAGTATATACATCAGTGAATTTGTAATAATGCTGTATGTGTAAATCCATAATTACAAAGTATTAATAATCTGTACCTGTAGCTGCCCATTTACGTGTTCTAAATGAATACCTGAGATACCATTTTGTATTATTCTGTATATCATTACAGAACATAATTTCATCTGACAGGAACAGGATAGTTACATATATTTTTGTTTGTTGACATGTAAGCTATAAGATTATCCAAGAGCAGGACATGATAGCATATCATGTATTACACAAGACACACAAGTTGGTGGATGTGATTGATAATGAAACTGCAAATAAATCACTTGCCGTGTAGCCTACATTTTATAAGAGCTTTTTAAAAATGCATTTGCAATCTTTCTCCGACCAGAAATAGTTTAGTGCCTCCACCACTACTTCAAGGGGAGTCAAGGTCAGACTGCAATAAAGAATCAAACAAACAGCAAGCTCATCGCATACTTTTCATACTGGTGTAATCAAAAGCAAAAACATTTTTAGACATTTGGTAAAGCACAAAAAATAATCTATTAACGTATGAAGGTTAATGGCCCACATGATTTCCCCCTTGAAATACATTTACGAGAATAAATCAGTAGAATAAAATCGGTGCCTCTCCAATCACATATAATTAATACAGAAGGGAAGATGTCCACTGAATTCGGTTTTATTTTGGTATTCTCGCGAACCCCTCTTTCATAAGCAGAAGACTCGAGGAGCCACGATAAGTGTGCACTGCGGAAGAGCGAAGTGGCTGTAGCCGGACTGGGAGGAGCTAGAGACTCACAGATTGTTGTGTTGCTACCCCCCCGGACCCCCCCCCCCCACCCCTCCTCTGTGTGCCTCTCTCTCTCTCTCTCTCCGTCTCTCCCTCTCTCTCTCTCTTGTCTCCCTCTCAGGTAATTCACTTCCAGACAGCGCGCGGCAGGCTGCTGATGCTGCTCGAGCAGTTGCTCCTCTCCTCCGGCCGCCTCTCCCCGACAGCATACCTCACCCGACCAGTGCCGGCGAGCATCCGCATGCGGAGCCGTCATCTCGCGCTCTGTGGAGACTAAAGCCCCGGATCTCTTTCACTGAAAAGACGAGGGAACGTCAGTGCTCGGCTGCTTTATTGGAATATGGAAAACCCTATAAAACCAGGAATCTGATTCCGTCCGTTGGTTTTAACGTCTTTAAGTGCATACCTTTATTGATACGGATATTTAACTTCCTTGCATTCAGTTGCTTCTGCTCGAAATATGGAAGTTCACCTCTTATTTTGCCCATGGTTTCAGCTGAGCATAATGCAACGTCTGTGAAGCACAAGTCTCGGTTCGTTCTCAGTCAGACCGGACCTGCATGTCAGAAACGCAGTGGGAGGGGGGGATCCTGTTAGCAGTCGAAATTTGATTTGATTTTGTTCCTGGTTCGGATCGGATCGGATTAGTTTTTTGCTGGGTGGCGATGAGAGGAAGCCGTGTGAATTCAGGATGATTTGACGTTCATAGGAATTTTTTAACAGGGTTGCTGGAGATTTAAAAAAATTCTCTCTCAACTGAAAGCAGCTACAATTAGGTAAAAAAGCACCAAAGCGAGGCGGTTGCAAAGAAGACCGTACGCCCCTTCCTGGAGCGTTTCCGTCCACTGCCAAGCGTGCACAGCCGCTCGGGATTTAAAACTATCACCTCGCACGCATCTTGGCTTCGACATTTCCGAGGGGAAAACAGCCTTAAACTGCGGGAGAAATGAAAGTTATACCGACTGTGTTGTTTCTGGCCGTGTCCTGGAGTCTGAGGTGGAATCCTGTGCTCTCCGATTCCATTATACACATCGGTAAGTTGTACGTTTTCTCCCAAAGAAACGTCAATAGAGGAGTTTCCTTGGGACGTTTTTTTTTGTTGGCTTGAGCTAAAGCTCACGCGTGTCCATGTTTGGCAAAATGTATTTAATTTATACATTTTAGTTTACCAATGCGAACGGGTTGAACGACGTGAGGAAAGCAGCGAGTTTACTGCGGTTACCATTTCTGTGTTTTTAAAAAAAACATATAGTGCTGCATTTCTGTGTATTTTCGTACCCATTGCGAAAATCACAATGTCAATTTGCATATGAAATTGGGTGGAAGGAATTTCTCCTCTAATGGCTTATGGTGTGTGGAACCACCGCAGGGACGAGCATTTTCTCTCATCCCTACACGAATAGCTCGAGCCTGTTCAAAATGTCCTCTGGAAATCTCGGTAATATATTCGTCAAAATACAGAAAACTTCACGTGCATGGGTCAGACGCATAGCATTACTTTCCGCATAATTTTATATTTCAGTTGCAGGCCTACCCGTTTCGGAAACGGTCAGTGTTTTTATTTGACTTTTTTGAATGACTTTATTTATCAGATTGGTTTACGGTTTGATATATGTTTGCCTGGTTTGCATCTTCTGTTTTTAAAATATCCTATGTGGTGCGCGTGTCGGTGAAAACAGGTGGTCTGAGTATTTGGTCTACGTGATTTTCTATGGACGGAGAAGAAACGCTGCGGGTGTGGAAATGCACCCAGCGAACACATAAAGTGGATTTGCTGACATTTCTTTTTTATTCATATGAAATCGTAGACGCGGTGGTATTAAACTGAGAACGCGACGTGATTTCATTTGAGACCTTTATATGCTTTTGGAATATCTGCGTCGTCTTAAGATTCCGCGTGCAGCCGCGAGCCACAAGTAGAGCACAGTGCCAGTGTCGCACTCTCTCTTGTCATTTCCCTGACACTGTGTGTCTGTGAGTGTGCGCGTGCTTGTTGTGCGGGGCGGCTGCGCCGGGCAGCCGCCTGGCAGGATGGACGCGGAGTGGCCGTGAAGCGGCGGCGCGGTTAAAAAGAGGAGAGTTCCAAATGGGTCAACGCGTACGACTCGGTTCCCTGAAATAGGAGAGCATATGAGGGATGATATGTGTAGACGTGTTGACGAAGCTTCGTATTAAACATAGATATTTGATAAAAATGCATGTCCCTATGCTTTAACACTGCAGTTGGGCCTCATTATTTATTTACAACACAAGTTATTCCAGGCACGAGTCTGCGGGCGCGTATTTACCCCCAAATGCACTGTATGTCCCGTTCTTTGTGTTTCTTTTATTTTCATTTTATGCCGTGTGTCTAATTACATGCTGCAGCTGTGATTCCAGACTGGAGCTATGTTCAAACTGGGTGCTTGTGTGCCGACTCGTCCCTACACTTGTTGCAAATTATTTCAGTGGACTATTGAAGCCTATGTGTTTTTTCCAGTCTTTTTGCACGTTTTAATGTTCATCAAACGCATCAAGAACATGGAAAGTCATTCTAGAAATATTTCCGTATGGCTATAATTAGCCTATGTCTTAATCGGTCTATCGCTCAGTTTGACCTGAAGCGAGATTTGGAAGAATTGTCTGTCTTTGGTCCGATTTCACTGACTGTTCGCACGTCATTCGGTCGTTCGTGCTTTCGGTAGGACGGTTGGAAGTGGACGCTAGGCTCCAACGACCTGTTCCTTCGAAGCTTCATTTGTTGCGTGGAAACAGTTAGGTTAAAAAAAGAACCCCTAAACCTGGATTTGTGACAATCAGTGGAAACTTTAGGAAGCGCGTCTCCATTGTGAACAAGGTGCGCAGTCAGGATTTGGAAGGAGATGCACGTTCCCTCTAAAGGGGTTACGAATACGTCATCAATTGGATTTAGTTCAGTTTAGGCGACACATGAAATGATCAACATACCTCATGAAAAAATGACACCGAAGACAGATGTGACAACGACACCACCACCACCAATATTATTATTATTATTATTAATAATAATAATAATAATAATAATAATAATAATAATAATAATAATAAATTCCCTAGAACCATAACATTAAAATTAAGTACCGTTTACCTTTCAGTCTTAACTAACAATAGTTTAATTAATATAGTTTATGGTTTATAGATCAGCATAAATGTATTAAAACATATTTCCATGATAAAAATTCAAAAAAACTTTTGTTCACAATTCACGATTTCCTGTTTTCTCGGTAGCCTTTGAATCGATACCTAATTTCCGCCGCCAGTCGCTTTCATCGCTGTAAGAGAGAGATCACTTACATAAGCGGTTGCGTCTGCAAAGGTTTTTTTTCTGCCCAGAAAATACTTCGCACTCATCTGTATTCATATTTGTGAGCACACTGTTGCAAGCCAAGCGCGAGAAGCCAGATACAAACGACCGTGTTCGTTTTGTGAAATGCTCT
The DNA here is from genome assembly GCF_013347855.1 of Anguilla anguilla. Taxonomy (NCBI): domain Eukaryota; kingdom Metazoa; phylum Chordata; class Actinopteri; order Anguilliformes; family Anguillidae; genus Anguilla; species Anguilla anguilla. The sequence goes on from NC_049210.1 coordinate 45,433,885, forward strand.
GATCGAACTGGCACGAGAATTCATGCAGTTCAATTTGAATGGTGTTGCTTTCCAAATACGCGGGGAACATTGTTGCACAAAAATACCTTCGGATTTATATGGGAGAGCGATCTATTTTAAGCAACACTTTGGCGACGTTAGAAGTAATCCCTTTCTAATCTCTTTCTAGCTGTAAAAGAAAGAGAGAAAGAATCGGTGACATCAACCTAAATGCGATGCTTCAGCCTCCCCCCCCCCCCCCCCCCCCGCGCGCGCTCCGGCGACTGGTGGAAGCATTTCATCACGCGCATTACTTGATTGCTGAGGAGCCTCCTAATGATCTGCATGCCGAAGAAAGAGCCCGCGCGCCGTGTGCTGAATTGCAATGGCACGGCGCTTTATGAGGCTATTCAGAAAGTCACTGTGATTTATGTCGGTGGAAAGCCCCAAAGTCCCCGGTATTATCCGAGCTGCCCGATCCATTCCTCATACGACGCATTCACCCCCGTTCGGTGCGCGGGCTTAGTGGGCTACTAACGCAAATGGAAATAATGAGCGCCAAAAATACCGTCCCACTTACAGCCGCACCTCTTCTACAGAGAAGGGAAATCTAGGTGAACTGATTTCATGTGCACATTTTTAGCGTTTTAGGAGTGTTTTAAAAACGCGGCTGAACGCGGATTTGATTAATTGCCTGACACTTCCAGTCCAATTTAGTTTTTCCAATAATGCTTTTTCGCCCTAGTTTTTGTCCCAGTAGAGATTTTCATAAACGACTGTATTTTCAACACCTCTCAGCTCATAGTGTATTTTCCAATGTCTTCTTATTTGACCTGATTATATTGGGGATAACACATATCAGACCTGTCTTAAAAACTGATCTTTTTGTCTGAAGGGGGGTAGTTTCATAAAGCATAATCTGCATCTCTCTTTTCTGGCGTTTGCACCGAAATCATAATCGCCTGGCTGAAGTTTCTCCCGTGCGCAGGTAGACTGTTGATAAAAGCACGCCTTTCAAGCGGACTGCCGCCACACTGTTCTCGACCTGTCAGGATGACTCCTTGCCGTTCCGTCGCACGGCTACATCGCCGGGTGCTTTCAAATGTGCTTTTATCCACTCGCGGAGTCGACTGTGAACCGCGACGGATCAGTTGGTCCGCGGTGTGTCGGGGGGGGGGGGGTGGGGGGGGGGGGGGGTGTAGCGGCTGGGGCGTCGGTGGTTGGAAGCGACAAGGCGTCGAGTGCAAGGCGGTGCTGTGCGGCGCATGCGTTCAGACGCCGTCGCCGCCGTCGCCGTCTTCCGGGAGAGCGGGGACTTCAGATGCTCCCCGGGTCACTGGCGTGAAACCTGCATCGATGCTGTGCCACTGCAGGGGGGGGGGGGGGCAGGAACAGGTGCATGTGACAAGAGACACAGACTGACAAGTATGTGTGTGTGCATGTGAGTGAGTGAGGGAGGGAGAGAACAAGAGAAGGAGAAAGATGGAGATAGAGAGAATGTTGGTGTTTTCCCCTATAAATTTGTGTACGAGTGTATATCTGTGATCATGTTCACATCTGTGCCTGCTTGTGTGAACATACACATGTGCAGTACATGTGTGTCTCAGTGCTTGCATGTGTTTGTGGAAGATAGTCAGTAGAAGCACGAGTGCACATCTGTTCATGCCGTGTGTGCATGCTTGGGTACCAGTGCGTGTGTGAGCATCCGTGTTAAACAGCAATTAGTATTTTTTTTTGCATGTGTTTATCAGAAATCGGAAACCTGCTTGCACGTATCAGTTTTGCATGTACGTGTGGGGGACGTGGGTGCATTTGTTTATTTCTGTACATGTTTGCGTGTATGTGTGTACGCGTGTGTGTGTGTGTGTACACGTGTGTGTGTGTGTGTGAGACCGTGAGGTTCTTCTGGCTCCTCTCAGACACGTGTGACCGTGGACGCACGCTGAGCGAAGGCAGCTGCATTGCTAGGCCCTGAGCTGCATACCAATCGAGGCTCCACCCCTGCTGGATATTTGTGGCGCGCACGGGGGGCGGCAGGGAAAGGGGGGGGGGGGGGGGGGGACACAATAAAAGTTTTCATTGACCCTGAGAGAGTGACGTGGCAGCGGTGTGCTGACTGTAAATGACACACGGCGTAGTGGGGATGGGACTGGATCTGAATGCATTAGACTCGCTGCAGGGGATGAAACATTAGCACAGGGTATTCGCCTGAATATATATATATATATATATATATATATACGTCTTCAAAGGGCATGTATTTGAATAATAGTTCCCGCTCCGCTTTTTCCCAATGCCGTCGTAATGACAGGTGTGATAGCAATTAAATACGCGGGGAAGCTGTAATATCTCACTTCCTGTCAAGGCTGCTGGTGGTGGACCAGATGGGGAGTGCTATTTTGGCAGAGGCCTGCGTGGGAACCGGTAAGGAGCGCAGGGGTCTCGCTGACCGTCACCTCGAGAACGTCTCCAGGGTAGCGCACCTCATGGTGCCAGATGTTGGACAGGTGTGTGTGTGTGTGTGTGTGTGTGTCTGTGTGTGTGTACAGGCCTGTACAGGACAGGTGTGTGTGTACAGGCCTAGGCAGCTATATGACATCAGCCATGTGGTACCAAATTTCAACGAGACGCACATTATTATTATTGTTGTTGTTGCTGTTAGTAGTAATACTTATTAATATTGTTATTTTTATTATTATTGGTTTGAGTCATGCAGAAGTTGATACCGTTATTTCATCATGCAGTTTTTTTATTGTTTTTCTTTAATTTTACCAGGGAGGTCCCATTGAGATTAATGTCTCTGCTACCAAGTGCTTTAGTATAAACACAGAAGATAACTCATAAAATGCAAAGAAAAAAAATGTAAAAAACCGACTTCAGATCATACCATTTGGCTATTATTAACATGTCCATGCTGTCCCGAAGGAATGTTTTGAACCCTAAACTTTAAATTCTGCCAAAGTCAGAGGACAATCGATCTTTAATCGTTTTTGGAGGGCTGGTTCCGGAGCAGGTTGCGTTTTAACTAAAGGTCATCTGTCTGAATTCAGAGAAGGGATGAGGTACTCTTTTAAAAGGCACTATAGACCCGCAATGCTGATTATAATTGTTACTGTTCCCCGTCAAACGAGCAGATGTTGTTCACGCATCACTTCCTGTTGAGTGCACTCTCATCAGGGATCTGTATTGAATTTATTAGGCGTGCAGGGTATGGAGATTCTGGAGCTGATATCAATAACTGGTATTTATCCAGCCGTATTGGCTGATGCCGATGCTTCCCTGACACGCAAACTGCTACCAAGTTTCCAAATTTGTGGAAGAAATAGAGCACAGATGTGCACTACAGTGGGAAAGCAGATTTATGTGTTTAACAAAATACTTCAATTTGCTTACTTTATTATTAAGCAGAGAGCATGCGTCTAGGGACCTGCCGAGTCTCTTCATAGCCTTGCCTGCATGTTTGGCTGGTAAAAAATAATACATAAAAAATGAATAAGTGGTCCAGATTACTGTTATAAAGCTTTTTACTGAGCATGACATTTGCACTTAATGGTGGTGCATGAACTGTGTAGCCTTTCTAATGCATGTATGGTTAGTCCATCATGTCAGACAGGATCTTACTGTATATAGCAGGCATACTTAAATCTGGCCCTTGAGGCCAGTATCACAGCCGTTTTTCTTTTCTACCTGATAAATAATCATTTAATAAATCGATTAATGCCAGTGATCGCCCAGAGATCTCACCTGGTGTCCCAGGTTTAAATCAGTCCTTGATTGGCGGGGTAGAATGAAAACCAGCTGTACTATGAAAAAGCACCACAGCACTATTTCATGGCCCAGTTTTGAGTATCTCTGGTTCATCGCGATAAATTATTGTTAAGTATTTATAGACTCTGATACGACCACCAATCTTACCGTGCTTCACCGTGTGACTTAACGTTGCCATGGTGAAGCATGATGTTGCTTTTTTGGAAATCACGTCTCAATTAAGTCTTAGCATTTTTTATTTTTGCATGTAATTTTCTTAAAAGCTTGGTTATGCCAGCCTTGTTTATCGAGATTCAGTATCAGAGAGAGAGAGAGAGAGGCACTGGCTTCCTTTGGGGACCCATTTTGTGCCTGCACTCTGTGCGGCGTTCTGTGTCTGGGATTCCAAACAGCTTCGGGAGCTGTGTTTTCTTAAAAGATCAAAGTGAGTCATCGCTTCGTTATTGGAGAGCGGCGTGAGCTAACAGAAATATTTCTTATCAAAGGCTTCAGCGAACAAACAGGCTGAAGATGTCTGGTGGGCGGCGTGCGGAGTTGAAGGACGAAAACTTGCAGCGCCATTGGTCTGGAGACGAATCCCCGGCTGCATCAGTACCCCCTCTCATTTGGAGCCCCACGATTAGTACACATTTACAGGGTGTTTCCTGGCTCAAAACAGGGGCTTAGGTGGTGAGTTTGTGTGACAGAGACTGCGGTCGGTCCGGCATTTCTGCCACCGTCTTGCTAGCTTGCTGCCTAGTCAGAACGCTGAGGTGCACAATCTGACCAATCGGCACGAGTCTAGTCATGATGGGCCAATCGGAGTGAGTTATTCAGTGCCGTTCTGATCCTGCCCTGGGGTCAGCATCAGTTTGCACAACTGCATCTGGGCGGCTTGCACTGCCGCCTTCGCAACCCGGGCAACAACAAGCTTAGCCTTTATTTGGCCACACGTTAGCCAATAGGTCCTTTTGAAATCTTAACCCGACGAATGAGTGACAAGTTCGTTTCTATGGTGAGGTGCTGCTCGTGGAATCCAGAAGCGCTCAGATATCAAAAACAAAGAAGAAGAATGAAGTGTGGAAGATGGAAGATGAACAAGGAAGTAGTGTTAGCCAGGCACTTATTTTAAATACTGTACTTGTTTTTCCTTTTAAAGTGCTTTTCATGAGTACCATTATTGTTATTTTTATCAGGAGAATAATTATATACTATTGTACCACATCTTTATCGTTTTGCTGGTTGTAAGCCATTAGTATTTTATTAGCGATCAAAATTACTGAGTGGGCCTTTAAACCCAGATAGTCCGATGTAATCTCACTGAACGCACACTCACCATGTCATACTGGCAGGTTGAATTATTTGGACACGTTGTGACTCATACCTTCCATCAAATATCAGCTGTCTTATCAACTAGACTGTTGCTGTATTTTGGACAAGCATTTAGATCAAACCCAAATGTTGAAATGGATGTTTTTCAGTCACAAACAAAGATTTGGCCATTACGTGGCCTAGATTAAAACTCCAGGCGTTCATATTTTGAGAGGTCATTTTTCAAAGTGCCATCAGGAATATTCACAGACACAAACAAGGACTAGCCAGCTTTTGTACACACTGGGCCCTGTCTTGTTCTTTCGCAATTGATAGCTCCTGACTTGATTATGCACGACTGAAGTAGAATATATCATGTTAATGTGCTGCTTCTCCACATTAATTTTAGTTATAGAGTGCGGTAATGGTATCTCAAATGGCAGCGATACAGGCTAACAAAAGTAATTATGTATGGGGGAAAAAAACCCATAATAAATTATGGTTTTTATAAAGGGCATACGTTATGCGGGATTAAAAAATGACAGCTTGCTGATTATGTGTCCAGTTCCTTCAGCTCCAGTATATACTGCGTCAGTGTCAAAACCCATTTTAACAACACAAGACTTCAAGCATGGATTCAGTTTGCTTGTAACCTGGCTGTAGGTCCGATTACCAAACAGGGCAAGTACCCGTTGTACCCTAAAACAGTTTAGCGCCTAACCTGGATTGCTTCATTAGGATGTCCAGGTCGATCTATAAATGTATTATATGTAACAAAAAGTATGGACTTTAGTTGTAAGCAAGAGATGAATTGCCACAGACCTATGGCGGCATATTGGATTTATATTGGAAACGACGGACCGCAAACTGGTTGTTTATATTTTCAGGGACGTTTCTCCCCCCCCCTCCCCACAAGGAGAATATCCTCTTGTGTATGGCTTCACAGCGAATGGGTTTTGTCATGACACGCTTGATCAGGTGACTCGGTCTAAATCTGTCCTTGCTCCACAGCTGAGCCCCCCCACTAATATATTGTGTTACGACTTTTCAAATTAGGTTTTTTGCTGTCCAGAGGAACCCTCCAGCTGCTGTTTATTGAATTTCTGTGCAGAAATCTGTGATTTCAGGGCACCAGTGATGTTCACAAGCAGCTCTGTTCTGTTGGAAGCAAAAGAAGAACCGCTGTTGAAGTTGCGCGCCACGCTAACCTGCTAACTGCTGCTAGCCCGCTAACTGCTGCTAACCCTCTAATTGCTGCTAGCCTGCTAACTGCTGCTAGCCTGTGAACTGCTGCTAACCATCTAACTGCTGCTAGCCCGCTAACTGTTGCTAGCATGCTAACTGCTGCTAACCCGCTAACTGCTGCTAGCCTGCTAACTGCAGCTAACCTGCTAACTGCTGCTAGCCCGCCTCATAGCTGCCGCTGTTCTGCGTGCTAGTAAACAATTGTAGGAACGTGTACTGCTGTTGTATGGGAGATGGCTGGCAGGGTGGAACTGGTGTGTATTAGTGATGTGGGGAAAGACAGGGGGACAGCCGCAGAAGAGGTACGAAGGACAAGAATGGAGGATGGTGATGGAGGGAGGCAGAGAAAAGAGATGTTTGTGGGTTAGAGAGAGAGCCTGTTACTTGCAACTGGCTTGTAGAAATGCAAAGTGCAAGTGCAGAAGTGGGGGGTGGAAAAAACCCCAGTTTTCTTGTCTCTCTGAATCGCTGATCTAGTGAACTCCAGCTATTTCCCGCTTATTTACTAAACACGATCCCAGCTGACTGCTGGTACAGTGAAGACATCAATCAGCATTGGCCACGGGCAGAATTTAGTGTATTACTTTGTTTTAATTATACTGTAAGCCCTCGGAAAAGAAATGCTTAGCCCCGGTTACTGCCAGACTTTCTCCGGTTGCTGTGGTACCTCAGTAGACAGCTGCATAAATAAAGAAAATACGAAATAGATACCAGCAAGAGCAAACAGTTTTCACGTATTACTCACAAGCACTAATCCCCGCTGGACGTGGTTAACATATGCATGGTAATAGGCCGGGACCGAGAAACCTCTTGATCGGAACATCTAATAATAATCGCTTCTATGGACTCAATTTGTTGTATATTTATGCGGTAAATAATTCAATGAATTTGTTAACCAAAAAAAAAAAAAAAAGAAAATGTGCATATTTTTAAAAATGACCCAATTAGCTTATTTTTGTGATACACTCAGTGGATGAAATGAGTTTCTGCCTGTGAGAATGCGGTACGGACTTCCCCTAAAACGTCGCGGTCTGTTTTCTGTTAACTTTGCGGGTCCTTTGACATGCCTGAGCCACGACAGCTGACCGTAAGCGGCGAGCGAACGCTGCAGGAGACACGTGTGTGTGTGTGTGTGTGTGTGTGTGTTTACCCTGGCGACACGCAAACCAATCAAGGCGGATGAGCTGAAACGCCTCGTCCGGATAAAAGCGGGTTTGGCGGCGTTAAGCGACGCAAATCTCTCGCCCGCGTGACCCGGTCACGCCCGCGAGGATAACGCCTCTCGCGACCTCGTCCCGCTCATATTTTTCCGTCGCGTCGGCGATTCGTTTTATCGTTGGCCTCACCTGTCGACGCGCTCGCGTTTCTCAGCACACGGCCTCTGAGTGCCGTCTCTCGCCCGCCGGTCGTGCCGCAAACGCTTTTAGGCTTAACCAGGTGTGATTGGGGGTGCGGGTCATTAGTCCTACGCGCCGTCGATGCCCTTGGGTCGTTAGCCCTGCTGTAGGTTGAGGAAGGCGCGATGGACCTCTCGCCACTGAGAAACAGTCTGGTTCTACAGTCCCACGGTTAATTGGCCACCCGCCACCTATAAATATCGACTTAACTTGTGTTGCATCTTCACACTTAATGACTTGGAAGGATCCTTTTCTGCGTTTCCATATTTAACTATATTTAACTGTTTAATATTTAACTTTATATATTTAACTGTTTAATATTTTAGATCACTTTGTATAAATAAATAAATAAATAAATAAATAATGAGAACAGTTTACTGCTATTTTCATGAAAGCATGCCAGATTTGAGTTTTTACCATAATAGTAACATTCTAATTACCTTTTTGTCAATTCCCCTTTTACAGAACTAAATGCCAATATTAGGACTCTCACATTATTTAGACATATTAAGACATTGGCCTACCATTTTTAAACAAGCCTGACTTTCCTAAATTGCACAATATTTCTGAGTTTCATGCCTCATTATTTTTTGAATTCTATTTACTTGTTTCTGGTTTTATGTCAATTACCTCTAGTTCTCTTCTCATAACCTGTGATTTCCCACATTTATTATTCCTTGGCTTGTTTTTGATCTGAACTGTTTCACGTTTCTTGCCCTTCAACAACAACAGCAGTAACAACAACAACGACAAAAAGAGCAACGGGATAATGACATCAACATGAATCCAGCACTAGCAACGTCAACACCAGCTGCAGCTCTAAGCACAAGAGCAAAACATCAGAAAACACCAGCAGCATCAACACCACCACCAACACTGATTGTCAACACCAACACTGACTACGACCACCAACACCGACAACAACTGCCAACAGCAACACCAGCACCAACTCGCAACAACCGCCAACACCAACACTGACTACGACCACCAACACTGACTACGACCACCAACACTGACTACGACCACCAACACTGACTACGACCACCAACACTGACAACGACCACCAACACTGACAACGACCACCAACACCTACACTGACAACGACAGCCAACACCAACACTGACAACAACCGCCAACACTGACTACGACCACCAACACTGACTACGACCACCAACACCGACACTGACAACGACCACCAACACTGACAACGACCGCCAACACCAGCACCAGAAAGTCACAATGACCAGCAACACTGACCACGACCACCAACACCAGCGCTGAACGGTGAATAATACAGCCTTGTAGAATATGTAAGTCAGATGCTCGCCTCCCTGCTGTCTTCTGCTGCGTTGGGATTTAGGGAACATTCCAGAAGCGTTTCCTCTGGACTTTTTGCAGGTCTGATAAAGACTGCAATTAGATTCACGAATAGCATCCGAAAAGCAGCAGCGGCGGCGGCGTTGCTCTGTGTGTGGGATAGCGCACAAGGTGGGAGGTAGATTAAGAAATAAACAAGATCTCGCTGAATAATTTCGTCTCCTGCATTCAAATTCGCTCCAGTCCTCTGCAAGAAAATGCTAGTTTTTTTTTTTTTCCCTCCACATTTCACTCTGGCCCGTGGCTGGATACTGAAGCACATCCCATCTCTACCTCCACTTCCCAGATGTTTGCCCCCAAGCAATCAGAGCATGTAAACATAGGTTGTGTGTGTCTGTTTGGCGAGATAGAAATATCTTTCCGATGTATGAAATAAAATGAATTATAACTCGTGCGGTAATCCTCATGCAAATGCCGTATTCAATTACGGTCTGTCCTCAGCATAAGTCTTGTAAATCTTAAAAAGTTAAGCTCTAAATCCTCTTTTGAGGAAGCCTGCTCTAATCGCGCGGATATTGTTGTTTTTTCCCCTGTAATTCCTTTGATTTCCCGCTAACCCTGAAACGGGACGGTGCTCTCCGCGTTCTCGCGGAAAAGGTCAGAGGCCGATTCGTGTGGTTGCTTGCCTTCGTTGTGGGTGCTGTACGGAGGTGTGTTTGCGGTTAGCGTTAGCGTCGGTGAGAATAACACCTCAACATCATAATTAATGCAGGGGAAAGGAATGCCCGTCTAATGTGCTAAACTGCACTGCTCTTCCCTAAGGCAGTTTTCATGAAGGATAAAGCGAGGGGGGTGGGGGTGGGGGGGCAGTGCAGCAGGGGTGAGAATGGGGGAAAAAAACAGAAGGTGATGTAGCCGGTAAAAAATAATAATAATGGAATATGATTTTATATAATGTTCCCCATACTGCAATCTCATAACATCGTGTAGCAGACTTTTTACAGGAAATTCACTTCAGCCGCCGCCGCCGCCGCCGCCAGTCGGTAGCACCCACCTAAGTGATGCGCGTCAGCCATTTTGTGCCGGGAATTCTCAGCGCACATCAAAGGGCGTTATTGTTGTGGAAAGTGAGCAATGCGCAATGGAGTACTGTAGGGTTCAATGTAAGGAAAATGAGAGCGCCGGGCTGCTTTGTTGCGGAGAGAATAACAAGCGCTGCAGTGAACCGCTGTGGGCTGTCGTGTTGGAGGCTGACACTGATATCTACTCCCTATATGTAATATGTACCCCGGGGAATGCTGGGTAGTATGACCCTGAGGTCTGGATTGGTTCTTGCTCTTCCCGAGATTCCGAGGCTTTGGGATGGGTATCAGGGCAGGCAGACCATCCCTGGCTTCAAAGCGCAGGTTCCTTCGGGGATGTCTGGAGGCCACACTGTTAGATCTCAGGAAGCTTCCGAGTAGGGATCTGAGGAATTTTAATGTTGTTGTGGATTTTGATGAGAAAAAAAACAAAAAAAAAAAAACAGAAAAAAACAAGAAAAGCAATGCTTGTTTGTCGAGTCTGTGGCAAATCTCTTTTGTGTCATCTCACCAGCATTAATTAAGATGCACTTATCGGATCACTTATCGAAGAGAACAATTTTGGTTCAAGGGTTTTTAACTCGGCAGCCGATAATTCAGAAGTCTCTTTAATTGGAAAGTGAGTGTTTTGAAAACGGCGTGCGTCTTCCACACCAATTTTCAGCAAAAAGAAATTGTGTGGCTTAGATCTGAAATACAATGCGGTGCTTTATATATTCTGATAGTGTTTCATTGACAAACAAGAGCACAAAAGTTTTGTCATGTGTGAAAACCTGCTAATCTGCAGCCATGGTTTTGTTCTTATTTAAAAAAAATGTTTTATTAGCCTTATTTAAGTAGGGTGGGTTGATTTAACACACATGCTCTTTTACAGCATTGCCTTCTTAATGCCCCCCCCCCCCCTCCCCCAAGTAGCCTAACCCGCATGTCAATGGATTGTGGGAGGAAGCTGGAGTTCCTGGAGGAAACCCACGCAGGCACGGGGAGAACATGCAAACAAGTGATGTTCTGGCAATGAACAATCGGCCTCTGGGACATATCCAGCCTCTGTTGTCGAATAGCTTAGTACATCCTTCTCAGAGGAACATGTATTGGAAGTAGCGGAGTCTCCCAGAACCATTTTGATTCTTAAATCTAATCATTGGGAATATCAGGGATTGCATGCGGGGTCCCCCAAGGCTCCATCCTTGGCACGTTGCTCCTTAGATTGTTTCGGCTCCCGTGGGAGGAGATTATTTTGCAAACGTGGCATGGACTTGAGGATTTCACAGCTGCTTCTGAGCTGCTCGTATCTTGGAAATGCGAAACCCGGAGATAACGCTGCCAACGAGTCTCAAATTGAATGTCTTCTTGATATATAAAAAAAAATTAAACACAGATAAGAGAGACGTGGTGCTAATTGGTCCCTGCTACCGGAGGGAAATCGCTACGCTTTGGGTTGTTTGACATTAAGCTTGCAATCTGTGATGAAATATGGTGGCAATCAGATTGAAATTAAACTTATTTACAAACCACAGTAAGGAGTCTCTCTCTCCACCACTCACCCCCCGCACAGTCGAGGCGCATTGTAAAAAATCAGATCATTGCTTTCGCAGCCAGATGCCGAGAAAATAGCAAGACGCCGTAGCGCTGTCTGTTTGGGCCTTTCCATATCCAATCTACAGCCCGCCTGGAGCATGAGCAGACTGGAAAGTGGCTCGATTGAAGGAGGTGCCATTAAGCCTGTGCCGCCGTCTAGCGATTTATTTACACGTCCATTTGTTTCCAGAGCTCTGAAGGGGCTGCCACTACGTGCAGTCATTCAACATGCTAAGTGCACGCCAACCTGCGAAAACACTGGAGTCCATTACCGCGCGCGTTCTGCGGAGTGTGATGGCGAAGCTGACGTAAACGGAAAAAAAAACGCTTCCTTTTGTCGTCTCGCACCTTTCCTTTTTCGAAAATTCCGACAGTGCCTGAAGACAATCTGTTACGCTAGATAAACACGTCTCTTAAAAGCAAAAACTTTGCATCCAGACAGGTAAAAAAAAAAAGAAGAAAAAAATCAAGGCTGCTTTGTAAGCATGCCGTGTATAACGCTCCTTGTTCTTCGTTGCTTGCAGTTTACTGCTGTTTTGGAAAATGGTCACTTTTTTGAAATGCTGTTGCTAATGTGTTTGGTTATTAAGTGAAAGCGCGTGCCTTGCGCAGTTTTGGGCGCGGCTTCTGCGCCTCTTTCTGCCCGATGCCCTCGTTTATTTATCCTGGCGTTAAGCTTCACTCTTTTTTTTTTTTGGGGAAAATCTGTTTTCTCAGCTGTTGGTAATCAAAGCGCCGTTGCCACACAGACATTAGAATTTACACGGGGCTACTGTCTGAAGAAGCTGCAGTGGATTATTTTACAAATACCGTTTAACGTGTACATGGCATTGGACCTTGAAATTGATTTCGTGCCTCCCAGCAAAGCAAATAATAATTAAAAGTGCTCTCCGTGGTTGTCGTTTAGTGAGACATGCCAAGCACGCACATGGGGGCGACATAGCTCAGGAGGTAAGAGCGGTCGTCTGGCAGTCAGAGGGTTACCGGTTCGACTCCCCGCCCTGGGTGTGTCGAAGTGTCCCTGAGCAAGACACCTAACCCCTGATTGCTCCCAACGAGCTGATTGGTACCTTGCATGGCAGCCTTTCACCGTTGGTGTGTGAGTGTGTGGATGGGTGAATGAGAGGCATCAATTGTTAAGCGCTTTGGATAAAAGCGCTATATAAATGCAGTCCATTTACCATTTACCATAGTCAAGGGCCTGAAAAGCCTCATTGGTGACTGCATGGTGTTGTCCAACACACAGAATGTTCCCTGCAGTAGGACTGCAGAGTAATAACAGTGTAATTAGAGCTCATCACCACTTTTAAGGTTTCTGTGACACGTTGGCTAGTCAACACCACTAGCGCCTCTGTGTACACATCGTGTGATATGAAAACAAGGCCCCCACACGGTGGTGGGCTAAACGCCCGTTTCTTCGTACGTATCTTTGATGATCGCGTGCGCTCGTATCGACGATGAAACAGTCACAGAGTCTGCGGCTCGAGATGAAAGCGGGGTGGGGGGTGGGGGGTGGGGGGGTATATCCAGAGGAGGCAACTCCAACGTTCATGTCGGCACGAGCCGCTTGACTGAACCCTTTGGTCTAAAAAAAAAAAATCATCATTGTGTTTGTTCCTACGCTGAGTTCTATAAGGGAATATCGTCTCTTTGCTGCTTCTCCAGTGCAGATGAAAGAGCTCAAGATTCATGTCATGCAGTCAAACGCGCAACACGCGAGATTTTGGCGTTCCACAGAACGCGTAGGTCACTGTTGTTGAATGCAAATTTCGTTCTCGTTCATATAACACAATGCTAATAGTTTTCCTCTCACAATATTTGTTTGCCGGTAGCTATTGTCTGGATGTTTTTTTTTGCCGATCGTTTCATCTTGTTTCGCTGTTTTCTTCGTTCCAAACCAGACTCCCTTTACTTCAAAAACCCACTCCCCCTCTCATCAGCGCCCCCTAGTGGCATGCGTGTATTCCACAGTGCAGGGATCATCAACTCTGGCCCTCGAATCCAAATCCAGCCCTGGTTTTCTTTTCTCCCGGGTAATTAGTGCTACTGATTGGCCAGACTGTCTTCACACCTGACTCCCAGGCAAAGGGAGGGTGGAAAACCGGCAGTTCTCGGCCCTCGAGGACCGTGAGGTGCTGATCCCTGCCCTAGTGGGTCGGATATAACGTATTATGAAGATCACAACATTATAAAAAAAGATTTTTTTTTTTTTTTTAGATAGTTTTCTTTTCTCTCCCAGCTTGTGACTTTCGCAGATGGGATTGGTGCGGCGCGGTGGCGCGTTGGTGTTTTTTTTTGTGTTTTGAGAAAGCTGTCTGCGAAGCCTGTTTCTCCGCTTGCTCTCTCGTGCGTTTAATAATTCAGACCGCGCCCGCAGTAAGCGGGGGAGGGTGAAGGGGGGGAAAAAATGTCAAGTATCATGACATTATTACCACCAGGTCGGGTGTTGCAGGGCTGGGAGGTTCAGGAGCTCGAGATTTAATACAAGATTTATCTGGATTTTAAATGTGATCAAAAAAAATAATAATAAATGTTGGAAAACATCCATAGGGCATGTAGGATGACATAAAATATCAGGAATGGGAGCCACGTAAAGGCCAAAACCCCCCCCACATCTTTAGACGGGGGAAAGTGCTGGCGCTCTGGGCTATGAACCCCGCGCCCTTGTAATACCCAGACGCACAACCTGGAAAACAGGAGCTCTCGTTCACAGGCTGTCTGGGAGGTGATGGAGTGGGCCAATCAGAAACGCGCCCAGTTATTTAGCAGAAGCCGCAGGAAGCCTCCGTGGTCTACCGCCGATGCCTCTGGGAGTGATCAGACGCTGTTCCTGCTGGAATGATAACCAAATGAATTTGCTTGTAGACACGTACTGTATGTGATATGATATTCAGCGACTACAGTGATTTATGGCGAATAATTAAAAAAAAATCTCCAAATCTGTAGACAAGTCAAAACAAATGTAGATTATTTAAAATATTATTTTGTAGTCGTAGTGTAATATTTCTTGAATGAAAATGGCTTGTGGCTGAATTACTACTAAGATACTGAGAATCAGACGAGCACAGTACACTAGTAATTAATAATGTGACAGTACATATCTAATCTTAGATTACTGACTGCAGAGCAGTGCAGTTTTGCAAAGCTGTATATAGCCTGGAAAATTAATATTTTTTTTTATACTTAAAATTTCACGAGCTAAAATATTTAATTGCACAATCCTTCAAACAAACATGTTCCCTCTGATAACCGATGGGTTTAAATATTGGGTCTTAAGTACAGTTTTGACACTTTTAATAAGTGTAACGGCTAGTGCATGATAAGAGTTATAGCGGCAGCGTGGTATTGCTTTAGAGAATGCACATCCTTCAGTGCAGCTCGCATTAATAGTATGATTTTTCTTTCTCTTTTACAATGCCAGAGTGAGCAGGAGCAGAAAGGAATGTAATTCTGTAGTGATGCAGTGTGCTTCGTTTTATTTTTGGCATTGTGCTGCTAATGCAATTTACAACCGTCCACTGAAGGAATGCAACTGCATTTTTATGAGGAGGGGAAAAAAAGGAAGTGTTTTTCACCGTTGCCTTTTCATAATGAAAATTGTCAGTGGAGGAGGAGGGGGGGGGGTGGGTGGGTGGGTGGGTGGGGTGGGGGGGTTTGTGTGGGTGGCATTTGAGAATGGAGAAATGGTGGTGTGGAGGTCTGGTTGCCTTGTGTTAATGGAGCACAGGGAGGAATAAAATGCAGGGGAGGGGGGGGGGTATGGAGTACAGGTTTCCAAATGCCCGGTTTTGCACCAAAATGTCCAGTTTTCACATTATTTGTACAGGTCTGGTTTGTGGTCAATACAAATTGTCTGGTCTGAAAAATGTGATTGAAATTTGACCAGTAGTTTGTAATGACAGCCCCCCCCCCCCCCGCCCCAAATGCTGCAAGCTGCCCCCCCCCCCCATTCCATTCATGGTGTCCAGTTTGCCTAGTTCTAAATCTGGCAACCCTAGTACGTAGGGTCCAGGAAAGGGATCAGCGAGGAATTCCAGCCTGGACATGGGATGGGGTTAGAAGGGGGTGCTGGACAGGGGAGTACGGATGGGACAAAAAAGCAGAAAGAGTGGGTGAAGAGGGGGGAGGTATGGGGGGGGGACCAGGGACAGTGAGCTGTGGAAGGGGAGAGGTGCTGAGGAGAGGGGTTCATACGGACAGCGTTAGCTGCGCTTTGTAATTTGTCTGATATGTCAGCAGTGGCCCGTCAGTCCGACGCTCAGTCAGTACGCTGTGGGATTCAGTGCGCCGTTGAACACTAGCCTAGCCACACAGCTCATCTGGCCCGCGTCCCCATTCTCTCTCAGCTCCCTACATTCATGTCATCTGACGGGGAAATTGCCTTCCTTGTTATCGGATATCGCTTTTCACACAAAGCCGGCAATAGGTGCTGATTCGCTGTAAGAAAAAAAAGAAAAAAGGGGGCTTTCATTCCATTCCGATGTGTTTATCATAACTGGCACTGAGATTACATGGGGGTTTATTAGAACTGTTTGTTATAATTGTAATAGCCAGGAGCGAAATCGTGCTTCTTTTTTTTCCCCTCCAGTGTCATTCTCTAAATGGTTCGGTGTGTGACCGAGGATGAGGAGATTGTGGCTTCGCCCGTGCGTCTGTTTGATGGCCCGGCTCCGCTCCGCTCCGCTCAGCATCGCTGATGTTATGAACGCCGCGCTCCGATGATCGCGTTTAAAGGACTTTGGCGGGAGTGAATCGCGGCTTCAGACCCGCGGCTTCAGACCTTGAAAGGGAGTTTTATTCAGTGAGGTGGCTTTAACGCAGAACTCGGGGCGACGTGATTGGAGGCCTGGCTGATTTTAAGAAGCCCTCCGGAAGGCAGCGGCTGTACCGGACAGCCGTGCCCCTCGCCCACGGGGGGGGGAGGCTTCCGCTTCCGCGCCCTTCCGCTTCCCGGCTCGTCCCAAACCGGGACGAGGGGATCGCCGAGCTCCGAACTCGGAGACTTGGGCCCGAAACATTCCCCATGTTAGCACGCAAAGGCGAATGAAACACCGGGTTGTGCATGCTCGATCTGTGATCGTTTTTGAGGACGTGCACGAGGAACGCTCTGAACGACCGCCATCTTGGCGTCCACGTGGTTTAAATCGAGCATGTTTCCAAACTTAGCCGGCCGATTTACGGCCGCCATCGTTTGCTTGTCTGGCGCAGGCTGAGGTCGTTTGAGCCGCACAGAGCCAGTTTAACGCGCAAGCTGAGCTCATGGGAATTTCCCAGAATCCTTCTGGATCCCTGCCGCTCACCAGCGAACGACGCCGGATACACGCGGACCCCACGAGCCGGCCGTTTACCCGCCTAGCGACGCTTCGCTCGGAGAAGCAAAGGTCATCTGATCCGTGGCATATGGTGGCAGTGTGCGCCGTCCTCTTCTTCCTCAGACTTTTACGTCCTCCGTCTCCTCCCTCCCTCCCTTCCTCCCTCCCTCCCTTCCTCCCTCTTCTCCGTCTCCTCTTTCTTTCTTTCTTTCTTTCGGCCTGAATTCGGAAGGCATCTATCCGTCACGTTGTCTCAGAATGAAATGCGGGCGCTTCGGCGCTAGACTGACAGTTCTGCAATCACAAAAATCAAATCTGAAAAACCGTGTTTGTGAGGGGAAGGGGGAAAAAGGAACACTCGCATTTATTTGCAAGTCAGAGTTTAGGGACAAACGCTGTTTTGATTGACTGAGATTTTTTTCTCTGTCTCTCTCTCTCTGTCTCCCTCGTGTTGTTTTATCAGAAGCTTGGAAAGGTTCCAGACTCCATGCTGTTCTCTGTAGGACCGTACAGGAAGGCAGGGGGATGTCAGTCCTGTTTAATATTTGATTGCCGTGTGAGAGCAGTTTTCACGGAGCTGATATGGAAGGGGATGTAAACTTCATACAAGCCTTTAAAACTAAACGGAACGGAAATCCCTTTTTGTCAGCAGCTCAGCCCCGGCTGAGCCGTGGCAGTTGGGAGCATTTCCACATGTCTGGT
Source organism: Anguilla anguilla (assembly GCF_013347855.1). Lineage (NCBI taxonomy): Eukaryota > Metazoa > Chordata > Actinopteri > Anguilliformes > Anguillidae > Anguilla > Anguilla anguilla. The sequence continues at coordinate 45,451,555 of NC_049210.1, forward strand.
GTGCTTACGTGACTTAATGTTATGTATGTATGCCATTTTCCTTTTCTTTTTTTTTGTAATCCTTGATTTAAATATAGGCTTGCAGAACTTGGCCATTCAGTAATGCTTTTTCCTTAATTTTGGCTCATGTTGGTTTTCTCCACAGACACAAAAATTCAGTAATCGTTTTCAATCGCTGAATGTATATGCATTGCAAGATCTGCATTAACTTGTTAATCAAATTTAGAAACTAGGCCTTTGTGTTAGTGGTACAACTCAGTTGTGATCTTAGCAATTAACTGTAGATTTTCCATCTGGTGCAACCAAGCTAATAAAACGTTTTGTCAATATATTTGTTAATTTGTTTTTGATTGCCACTCTGGTCGTTATCATGATGAAATAACAGATTGTTCATTAATAAATACAGTTATTCTTTGTTGGACACAACAGAAAAAAAATAGTGTGAGCCCTGCTAGTCCCCCCCCCTCCCCGAATGGTGATATTATGGGATGTTAAAACTTCTTGATGCCACACTTCTTTCAAGTCGATTTCTAAAGCCACACACAGACACGAGGCTGTCCTCCGGAACAGAGACCGCGGAGGCCTTCCCGGCGGACAGCGCCGGGCCCTTCAAAGCGCTTTTTAATTAGCGAGGCCCAATTGCCCTCCCGAGTGCTCGCCCGTGTGGCCCCGACAGGATCCCCCTCTTTCCGTGCCATTCCGGAGCGGGGGGGGTGAACCGCACGCGTGCGGGTGCGAGAGAGAGAGAGAGAGAGAGAGAGAGAGAGAGAAACTGTAAACACAGAGTCTAATTAGCGGAATTATCCACGGCACGCCGCTGCGGCGCGGCGGTAATTACGAGCACGGGAGCACGCTTTGTGTGCGGAAAGTGCGCCGTCTCCGCCGCCAACTTTCACGTCGCCGCGAGATTAAACTGGCGCCGGTTCGCCCCTTTCTTCCCCCCTGAAGCGGGCGAGAGGCGCGGCGCGGCGTGGCGTTCCCTGTCAATCCCCCCTTCCCCCCCCCCCGGCTCGGAGCGGTTTTTGACGGAGGGGTCCGCGGGAAGACCCTCGCGCCCCCGCGATGCTAACGCACGCGCCGTCTCTCTCACCTGTAATGGCGCGGCGTGTTCTCTCCGCTCCACCTGCGTCTCCCGACCTCCACGCCTCTAACGTCAGCGTTAGAGCTGACAGGCTGGCGGTCAGCTTACCCTGTCCTCCCTTTCCTGAGCGGCCGGTGGGGTGGGGGGGTGTGTGACACGTAACGCGCCATAAACGCTCCGACACGAACCGCCGGATTTATTCTGTTCATAAGGGGGCGTTTTAATCACAGGTTAGTACGCCGACCCCTACTACAGGAAAGAAGAAAGCGATTGTTGTCGCTGCTGCTGCTGCTGCTACACGCGGCCTCGTTTAACGACGATCTGGGTTAATTTCGCCCGCTACGATGTGCGCTCCACTCGGCGACGCTCCCAGCGGTGCCCTGACATATTGGACATCTGCGGATGAATATTAACGCTACAAATCCGATACACAGCCCGTCTCCCAAGACTCTACTGCTGCCGTGATTGGGTTTTCTTGTTTCGAAAATGACAGACACGCTAATGATTCGGGGGAATTGGTGAAGATATTGCTCGGGCTATTCGCATTTCACATTTCATTCTGCTTCGTGAAAATATATTTTTATCGTTTCAAAAATGTTGTTTAGATGCAATAATCCGAATGGCTGTTTACTGGGTTGCTGGGGCTACATCCAGTGAAAAACAATACTCGTAAAAAAAACCTTGATACTGATTATAATCACCGTGAACTAATGCATAATTTATTATATTTTTACAAAGCAATTACTCTGCTTCCTAATTGAGTGAGTAGGTTGAACAGGACGATAATGAAGCTTTTCTGACAGATTTCTTGCATACCTGCGCAGAGCAACGCTGGCAGCCGATTCCAAGCCTAAATTTGGTGGACAGCCAATAGGATGAGCTGCTTTAAGTACCCGAGGACGGCTTTATTTATTCTTGATATTAGCCGCCTTTAAACTGCATTAGGAGTGAAGGGCTTTATTGTGAGGCGCTAGCCAGGGGAGATGAAGATGGAGATGGAGCCGATTGGATTGGGACCTGAATTCGGTGAGCGGCCAATAAAAATGCACCTCTGCTTAAACGTATAATAACATCAACCGCCAGCAAACCGTGTTAGATGGGAGAGGCCTCTCGCACCGAGCCCGCCGTTGTGGCGTCACATTTCCACATCAGCTGGAGCGGCCTGCGCCCCGTGACGAGGAGGAGGGGAATATCGGAGGACTGCCGCTCGGAGGTGTTTATCTCCGGGAGAATGTTTAGCCCCCCCCGCGCATCGGGGGTGAACTGGAGCGCTGATGAGCGCTGGAAATGGGCGGCGCCGCCGCCGCCGCGGAGAACGCACACATCCCGGAAGGGGAGAAAGTTAATCAGCGACGGAAAACGTCAGGATTTGATAAGTGGGGCGCCTGAAAACGTGGGCAGGTTGGCCCGTCTGGCCCTTTTCAAAAATCAATTTTTAAAATGTCAGAAGGCCGAAATTGGAAAAAAAAAAAAAAAAACCTCTGCCTACGTTGAAATGTGTTTCTTAGAACTACAGTGAAATTGTTGCATCACGGGGAGTGGAATCGGAGTGGGGGGGCGGTGGGGGGGGGGGGGGGGGGGGGGGGGAGGAGAGAGAACAGCCCAGAGAGGGGGGGGGGGGAGAGAGAGAGAGAACAGCCCAGAGAATTAATGATAACATCGGCTTGCGGCAGGTCTTTGTGTCGCTGGCCTCCTGTGTGATTGCCATTTGGGCCGTTTGGAGCTTTCTGACTGAGACCATCGAAGGTGTTTAGGCGCGTGGGGGGTTCCGATGGCTGATCAGAGAGGGGTTTTCAGGCACGAAGGCGAGAAGCTTGATCACCGGTCAAATTCTAGAATGTTCAGTAATGAAATCTGATTGGTCAGTTAAAATCAGAGTCACCCAGCCTGAGTAGATGGAGGGCGACAGGAAGTGGCTTGGTGCAGCCACAGGAAAGAGCCTGAGTCGATCCCGTGATGTGATGTGAAAGGTCAGTTCGTGTCTGCCCAGCTACGGGGTATGTGCACACGTTTCAAGTCCAGAAAACTCTGTTGTATTAAAATTGATACTGTAGCTTTAAGAATTTTGGGATTTCCGAGACCGTTCTGTGTGGAGTTTGGACGTTCTCCTCATATCTGAATGGGTTTCCTCCCACAGTCCAAAGACATGCAAATTAAGCTAATAGAGTCTAAATTGCCCATATTTATGAGAGTGTGAGTGAATGGTGTGTGTGATGGATTGGCAACCTGACCAGGGTGTATTCCTGACTCTCACGCAGTGCATGCTGGGATAGGCTCCAGCCCCCCCGTGACCTTGACCAGGAACAAGCAGGTCAGATGATGGATGGATGTGGAAAAGCCACAAAACTTGAGAAGCAAGAATTTTCGTTCAAATTTCACCTTTACTATTTGTGAGAACTGCTGTATCAATGTGGAATGTGATTGACAATGAGTACTTTTGCTTTAGTTCTCATTTGTTTGTGAACATTATTTCCAACACCGTATGACATTTATTTTTTAAAAAAAAAAGAAAAAAGGAATATAATTTTCATGTTGAAATGGTATTTTTTTCTGTCATTTCAGGGTTTTTTTCCCCTCTCAGTAATACACCTGAAACCCTGGCTTTTTTCCCCTCTGGCCTGTACAATAGGAAGAGCGTGTATTGAAATGCGGGCATGAAGAGCTGGGTGCGTGGGGGTCAGGCTGTAGCTAGCAGACGATGATGAAGAGGTGTAGGGTAAGAGGGCGCACAGGAAGCCGCCGCAAGGACGAGCTTTTCCTGTGCACCGCGGCGACGGTGAGCCGTGGCGGGAGGGCCGGAGAGAGCGTAGCCGCGATCCTCCGGAGCGTACGAGTGCAGGCGCCAAAGCTGCATGAACCGAACCGACAGGAGGAAAAACGAGAGGAGGAGAGCGGAGAGAGGAGCGGAGGATGAGTCACGGGAGCTAGAGAGAGGGCGGGGGGGGGGGGGGGGGGGGGGGCTGATGAGCCGTCGCCAGCGAGACGGTAAATCGGCGCGGTCGCGTGTTCCCCCAGAGCGGGACCGACCGTGTCGCGGCGACCCGTAAGACCCGAAACCCGGGCGATGACCTCGCAGCTGCGGCCCTGCCCCCCCCCCCCCCCTCGCTCTTCCCCTCCTCCGCTGCTCTGTCGCGGGAGCGCCGATGCTCAGGGTTCTGCGTTTCGGCCAGAGGCCCCGGCCCCCCCCGCGCCACCCCCCCTCTCCTCTCCGCTGCTCTGTCGCTCGGGGGTTCTGCGTTTCGGCCAGAGGCCCCCCACCGCCACCCCCCTTCAACCCCCCCCCCCCAGCGCTTTATCTTCGTCTTCTGAAGCCCGGGTCTCGGGGGCCAGACAGAAGCGATCTCCCTCGCCTTGCTCTCACACCGCCTGTCTTATGCCGCTCGGCAACTCCGGGGCGGAAATATTTACGCCGATGCTTTTTTTCTTTTTTTTTTTCTTCCCTCCCTTCCTCGTTTGTTTGTTTCTAGCGGTTTCCAGCAGGCAGTAATCGACCGGGTTTGAGGAATAATCCGCCGGCTTCCGCGATGCTTATTTTTAGTCTTCGTCGTTTCTTCTGCATACCGATGAGCTGCGTCTGTTGGGCCACTGGCCTGAAGGCCTTTGCGTTGAGCTGTGATCGATGTTGAGTGAAGGAGACAAAGGGAAGATGTGACTGGTTGCACATTCAACCAATCAGATCCGAGCTGTCGCCACTGCAAGCAAACACGTCGAGGGCATCACTCATGTCATGAAGTATCAAATCGGCATCTTGCTCGTAAACACCGGATGAGAGGATCACACAGGTCGATACCAGTGGCCATGAGATTCAAGCAGCCATTAATTGATTCAAGAATTTTGGGGCCGAACTATAGGAACGTGTTGCATGTGTTAACTGCTTGGAAAACTGAAGAACTTTTTGCTCTTCTTCCTTTCTTTCTTATATCATTGCCAGCTTTGCAGATACTCTTCTCTTTTTTGTGCACACATTTTTTTATTAAGCCACAAATGTACTCGGGTAATAGCAGTGTCAACATGGCCATTTTCACCCCCCCCCCCCCCCCCCCGCCCCCCCGCTCGACCCAGAGAGGGAAACTTAATAACTAAAACCCCAACTGGACTAAAGACAAAGACAAATAACAAAAGAAAACGACACACAATAAAAGATAATGGAGGACAAACTCACCCCCCCCCCCCCCAGGAGCAGCTCATTCAGGTACTCCACCTGCCTCTGCCACAGAGTAATAATAGCTGCTTTGGCTCCATGCATCTGTATGACTAAACACTGCAGCGATGATACTCTTTTCTGCTTATACGTCTTTCAGCAGACTTTTTTCCGTGAGTTATGTGATTGACAGCAGGAGTAATTAAAAGGTTTTTACGAGAAAATATACAAAAAAAAAACATATCACAGAAAGGCAGGCAAATCCTATCCCTACGTCAGAATGTTCGGAAATGGACGTGCTGTACGAGAGGTCCACGTAAAAGATGTGCACACAAAGTGTTTGTTTTCAGAACAGTGCTATCGCATTGTAAGGCTGAGTATGTAAACCAAACACATAAATACATCCCTTCCGCACTTTCCTAGGAAAGTCACTTCAAATGCTTCACCAATGAAGATGCAATCACTACTGTAAAGAATTGAGAAAACTGCGGTTTGTTGGACATGGAGATGTCTTGCGATGCAATTGAATCGACTGTATGGATCGTTAGATTATTACACCGTGGGTTAGACGGTCGTTTTTATCTTTTTGAATTTGCGCTGTTGCAAATGTTTTTGAAGCGCCATCTCAAGAAGCCATAAATTGGTAATATAAAAGTAAGGTGACCCTGGCATTCCTCTGTACAAAATGTAACAGCCCCTTTTGTTTTCTACTGCTTTGTACCCCAGAGCTAAACCGACACATTTTGATTTCAAGGCTGCTATATAGAATTTGAATCCCCCCCCCCCAAATGTGTGTAATGTTTTTGAAAAATAAGAACTTGGAGTATATTACACGAATAAGTCGGGTCAGTCAGTGGTAGACCGGGGTCTGTAGATGGCAGCGAGGAAAGGTAATCCCATCATTGGAAAAGAAAATGCCTGTTTGCGATAAAAAAGCAGCCATTTTGAAGCTCGTCGTTGGGAGCAGGCGCTGTGGACCCAAAGGAAAACCAAGTGAATCTACACCTTTTTAGAAATAATAGAATGTACAACTTTAAAATATCAAAATTAAAGTAGAAAATCACCAGTGAAATGCAGGTGTGCATGCTACTGCTGCTGTCCATGGTCCTGAAAGTCTTCAAGGATTTTGATGACAGCAAGAAGCTGACAGTTACCTTTGCTCACACTGCAACCCTCTTTATGTTGGATCTGTACTATAATGAAATGTAAAGGCTATACTAAATATAAAAATATATATGTTTTGACCATATGGCAGGGTCAGTCACATATGTAAGGAGCAACTGAAATATAATTAGTGAACAAATAGTATCAAACCATTATTATTTTGATTAGTTTAATAGATGTAAAAAAATAACTATTGTGCAAAAACAACTATGCAACTGCTACAGCTATACAAAACAGAACTTCATGCCTAGTAGTAGTACACCCAATTAAGCTACGTCTATCTCGGCTTCCTAACAAGGACAGGAAGTGCATGTCCAGTGTAAATGGCAGGTAGCTAATGACTTTAATTAATTTTGGGCTTCGCTGTCTCTTGATTGGTCCACCCATTGGTATGGAAGGCATGCATAGTTCACCAGATATGACATTTGCCTGGAGGAATATTTGAAGGATTTACTTTAATCTCTAATTACTCTTGTCAATTCAAAATATATTACAAAATTGTGTGTGAAATGGGAATGATTTCTCAATGCAGCTTGACTTCTAACACTGGCTTCAATAAAACGTCGACATTAATGTTTTGCTCTTTGTTATTTTCTAAAGATCTGGTGCGTTGTTGGATCAATGAAATCTCTCCAGCATTGACAACTAATAAACAAGAGAGAATGTGTGCGCAGTCCAGCCCTTTGATGCAAATACATTTATTTCAGTTCCTTTAACTGGGAATACAGGCTGGATGGGGAGCGTGCAGAAAAACACCCATTTCGAATCACTCAACTCATCAGTGTGTTTGTGTTCGATATGGAAGCGTGCCAGTTTTCCTTCTTTTCTGTGCATTCGCTGAAATGTCATTCCCTGACGATGACTGAATCCACAATCCCCGGCTGCACCACACACACGCGCACACACACACACACACACACACACACACTTGAGCATGCATGCGCACCCTCACACGCATGCACACACTCACAGAGTTGTGCACACATACGCTTTTCACATGAGCATTGTCACACACATTCATTTTTAGAAATTGCCAGACATTTTCCCTCTTTTGATATCTGAAGTCTTTCATAGTCATTAATCAGCATTAATGACTGATTAACGTGATTGGTGGTGAGCCTTGCTGCAGGTATTGCCGTTCACGCCTGCAAATTTCCACACGTCGCTTTTCATGTAGACTCCAGTTGTAAAATCGCAATCGTTTTCTTTCTGTCGTAAATCCAGTAACATAAACGGCTGATTTTACGACAGTGCCCGGTGTGTGTCCCTTGCTGGTGTGTCAGTGTGGCGTTTTAATCTGCAAGGCGTAGCTTTAATCACCTTTCAACATTTCACAGTAATTGCTGTACAAAGCGTGTGGGGATATTTAGTACTTTCCTTCAACTGGTGTTACATACGTGGAGAGAACTGTCTTAAACATGACTGCACATCAGCTAGTGTTCAGGGCCTGTGACTCAGAACAACGTATATTTTTCCACGATTTGCCAGATTCTCTTTTCCATAATTACTAATTAAACATGAGAGCCGTTTTACTCATTATAATGTTGGTGGATAGCTATTATTCTGCATTTAAAATGTAATGTGGACATAAACAAGGTTTCCAGTTTTTATTTACTGTTATGGCCAATGGTCGTAATTTTAAAAATTCATTTGGTTCCTGCGAAGCACAAAACTTAACTCTTGCGTTCAGTTGCCTTTAAGCTTGAAGATAAATCTTGTCCTGCATTCCAAACGGCAGTGAGAAGTGCCGTAAAACGCAGAGTGTAAATGTCCAGTGTTAATTCAACTATGACAGAGTGTGTTTGCCTCCATCCCCATATGTACTCTGTACGAGTTGATATAACACTCATCATTTTACTGTGTGCCATCTTTGATTCCGACGGAGTGAGATTTGGGAAATTAAAATGGTGGTCGCATTTTAACGCACCATTCAGCATCATAATTCTGTGCCATTACTCGTGACTGAGAAGACAACTGAGAACTGAGATGTTTCTCCTTGAAATACTAGCTGATGTAGGGAGCTAGCAACCCCCTCCTGTTCAGAGTAATGTGCTATATCTAGCTGGGTCTGGCTAGTTCATGAACCACACTTGTTTGGTGAAAGAAGAAAATGTTCTTGTTTTAACAATGCCTGACTAGTGTGACGCAAATAATAAAAAAAAAATGTCTTAATTGGTGGCTCTTGAGTGCTAATTGGTGTAGCAGATATTTATAGAAATACCACCACAACGCAGAGCGGAAAACTAGAAATCTGCAATTTACCCGGCTAGGTGTGGAAGCAAGGTGTTATAATGAAATGGAAAACAGACCCAGGCGCCGGGCCATTGCTCAGGTTGTGTGAATTTTTGATTAAAAGAACAGGACATTTAACCTGTATAGACTTGCCATTTAACCTACACCGAAGGGTTCCAATTAAATATTTACAAACGTGTGCATTGTATTTATGTAACCAATGGCATTTAACATGCGCTCCATTAAAGGAACTCTTAGACCATTGACTATGGCCTGCTCTTCGCAATCCAATGCTGATTGGGTGCCTGGTGATGTCACATCGGTGACCACAGCCTTGAGGAACTAACCAGCACAAAACTTACTCCAGCAGTATATATGTAGACCCTACCATGCCATTGAAGAGGTTGAGGGTCAAGCTTGGTTTGGTTATTTGTTATGGACGCAACCTCTCAAGAATTGTGACCGCTGAACTTCTAATTCTACAGACAGGTATGCAGGGCAAGCAAATCAAATGACCTGGAGATACAAAGACCAAGGGGATCATATGAGTGGGGAGTTCTTTGGGGAAAAAGCGGATTCAGTTGAGATTGTGCGCAGTGAATTTTATGACTATGGCATTTATTATTTTGCAGTTGTATCAAAATTCATGGTACAAGAGTATTTCATCCTTTCAGTTTATTTTCTGTCTAATGTCGCTTATCTCTCTCTGTATTTGCATAAGCGTGATTAAGAAAGCAGCGATGTCAATGGCTTGGCTTAACCGCCTGCTTTTGACTGCTGCACCCGACGTGAATCTTTTAATTGAAGATGCTCAAAATGTTTACACTTCCTGTTAGACATCATCCGCAAAAAAACCCAAAACAAACAAAATATAAAATAATAAAAACAAACAGAAAACAAACAAACAAACAAATAAATGGCTCCGCTCCTTGAAGGCATAAAATGTTCTTCGTTCGTCTGAGTCTAAAATAATAATCTGTGAATGTGAGGCGAGCTCAGGCTTCTCTGTTGGGGCTCCGAGTCGCTGCTCGCGGCCTGGTTGAGCTGTGTGGAGAGTAGCCCGAGGCTAGGCTTAGCGCGCATCCATATTCAGCAAATCCGTAAACACTCACCAAAACATGGCTTTCCGCTGTAATGCACTTTCCCACGTACATTTGCCCCGAGTGACGTCTTGTTCGTGATGTAGGGTGACAGATTTGAATCCCTTGACCGCTAGGTATCTAAAAGGAAATTGATCTCGACATGGTGTTTAACTCGCCTGTGCCTTCCCGTCGTGTTCTCTTTTCTCTCCCCGTATAAAGAGCTATATCTGCAAAGCCTTGTCCTTAAAATGAGACTAATGGAACATAAAACCTTGAATCTTTCAAAACCTGACCCTAAAATGAATGTTCAGGATGAAAATATGTCTGCCTTGACTATTACCTGCAGTGCATGGTTAAAAATAAAACCCTTCAAACATGTAATTATACGCAATAAGGTCACTTGTTTTCATTTTATTTTATTCCGGAATAACTGACTAAAGCACCTTGATAACGATAACAAGAAGAAAAAAAATAGTTGGATTAACATTTTTGTTTGGAAATTTCTCTGCCTTACATTCTGAAACCATCCTTTCATTAATGTATAAAAATGTAAACTTAAAGGAAGTTTCAGCTCCCAGGATGATTTAACTACGCTTTAGCCTGTCCACTTAAAATCAGAGTGCAACATTACTATAACATCTATCCGTGACGTTTTCGGTACTTATATTTTTTATTATCACTGGAAATGCCTTAAAACCTTGGCCTCTGTTTCAATAAATATTTTGGGAATATGCCACACGGGCGTTGCTTAGAATTTGTTATTACGATGCTTAAAACCACAGCGATAAAACAAGTTTCCACGAATCCGCACAGCTGTGGCGCAACACCGTTGCTCACGAGCCCGTGTCAGGACGTTTTTTTGAGACGCGCGAGCCCTTCAAAGGAAAGTAAGGATGGCGGCGTAGCGCGGTGTTTCTTCCAAGGATTGATTTCGTGAGGCTGACTCGTCCGCAGACAAGAGAGAGAGAGAGAGAGTGAGGCTGTGCGGGCGTACCGGCGCGATTTTGGGGAGGAACGCTGTTAGGACTACGTTCTACCTCGCTGAGCACAGCGGGTGGGGAATTAGAACTGCGCACTATTCCACGCGCCCGCTTTCAAATGCAGTATCTTCATCCTCCGGCCCAGCACAATCAAGCCCCTCTCCCTCATTTGCATAGCGTGGCAAAGACTTTTCGCCTTATAAAAAAACATATAAAGAAGATTCAGTGCCGCGTTGTAAATCATAAGAAAGCAATTCCACTGAAGGAGATGAACCAAGGGGACGGTCCTGTCGGCACGCCCCTTCCTTACTGGAAAAAGCCACCCACAGCTGCTGCTGCTGAATCGCTTGTTTCCGCAGTGCCGTTGTCTGTTGGATTTGGAGAACTCGGTTAGGTGAACGCTTTTATTCTTTCCTTATTTGAACGTTATTTATTTTGCGATAGGATTGTGAAATCGTCTTAATAAAATGTCTTCTAATAAAATTGACTATTATATGATTGTTGTATGACTGCATTGTTGTTTTTCGGTGTATCATTCTAATTTTCACAGCAAAATACCTATATCTGTCTATCTATCTATGAGAGAGAGTGAGAGTGAGGGAGGAATCAAAGCTACATGAGATAAAATAAGTGCTTTTTTGCCAAGGAGACAATTTGCGATAATCATATGTATTTCATTTAATATTTAGATTCTTACTATATTCTCGTAATGTGAAATACATAATTTAAAGGAGACGATCATATTTTACACTTTGACGTTTAATTGAGCAGATGAATAATTAGCATAATAAACAGAAGCCAACACGTGGCCTCATGTCCTTGTTTAAAAGGCTTAAATACATTACAAAACACACACACGCGCGCACAAACCAAAAACACTTTAATTTCAGTCCAAATAATAAGTCCTGATTCCTGTTTTTTTTAATTTTTTAATTGCGGAGCAGATATTCCCTAGAACTCCAAGGCACGGACTGCCTTTGCAATTAACGAACTCAAAGATCTTCTGGGCCTGTTCGGGAGATCAGAGGTTCCGCGCGGGCGAAACGTCTCCTCCCGCGAAACCGTTTCCTGCGTGTCTCCGGGCGGCCCGAGATGGCTCTCTAATCTCTGCGCAATTTCACCTCCAGATGAGTTCTATTTTCGGCGCAAAATTAATTGATGCGATATTATTACTCGAACGCTTGAAATTGGAATCTGGGATGGCTGCGCGCGCTCTCCTGTTTTCCCCTTGAAGCAATCCCGGGATGCGGTGCGTTCCCCCCCTCCTCCCCCCTCACCCCCCACCCCCTCTGTTATGTAGGTTACGCTTTGCACAGTTGCCCCCATTTCTCACCTCCTCCGTATGTTGGGCCTCAACCTGACTGAATTAAACATGGAGGCCTTGGCGTCACGCCCTGACATCAGTTATTATGAGAGAGCCTCCGCCTGCCGCGGGGTCGGGGAGAGGTCAGCGAGGCGCTCTCCGCTCCGCTCCGCCGTGCTCTCGCGCTGGCAGCAGCGGCGGCGTGCCCCGTGTCACATGCCTCTTTAACACGCCACGCGCACCAATGGGCTGAACCATTTCACCAGAGGGGGGGGGGAGGGGAGGGGAGGGGCGCGAGTGTGCAGTAAAAGGGTCTGTTGTCGTACATTCGCACAAAATGCCTCCTGGCACAATTCAGACCTCCTGTTCGGTAAAGCCTGGTTGGTGGTGGCATTTTTTTCTCTCTCTTTCTCTCTCTCCTCTCTCTCTGTCTCTCTCTCTCTCTCTCTCTCTCTCTGTCTCTCTCCCCCTCTCTCTCTCTCTGTCGCAGATGTTGGCAGTTGGTGCGTAGTGGTGAATAGTAGTGTGTAGTAGTGAATAGTAGTGAATAGTAGTGAGCAGAGCTCCACGTTATCGGCCGTATCGTCTAACGGCGGCTCCCAGCGGCGGATTGGCGGCGCAGGGAACTCTGGGAAAACGCGGAGAGGAGGAGAAAAGAGGGGTCTGTGAGGAGGTGTGGGGCCCTGGGGCGTAATGGCGGTTAGCCGCTGAGCGCTAGCGGCCCGTCTGCCTGGAGGGGGCGCCGCAGAAGCTCGTTTCTGACTCCCCTGTCCTCACTGTCCGCTGATTGCGGTCGCCCGGGCAACGGGCTACTCCCCGAAGCGCTCCTTTGTGGAAGTCCTCGGCGCGGGGGGGGGGGGGGGGGGGCGAACAAGGCCGGCTGACGAGTTCGTAATTCCGTCCGTGCCTCCGCTCCGCTGCCGGGGGGGGGGGGGGGGGCGTCGATTCGTCGTTTATCCGCTCGGGAAGGGCGCTCCTTACCGCCGCTTACCGCCGCGGTTCAGCCTGCTCTTTTCTGGAGCCCCGTTTGGCGGCTGCAGCTCTATCTGATCGCCTGAAATGGCTTCCGCAGGGGGCTCCACTGCACTGTTCTTCCCAGGGTTCTAAGGGAATGACTCACCTTCCCAATGCCCCCGCAGCCCCCCTCCCTTCCCCCCTGCTCCCAGGCCCCCGCCCCCCTCCCCCAAACCCCCCCCCCCCCCCCAGGTGAGCGGCGGGGTTGAGGGTTTCCCGCTAAATGGGACCCCAGATGTTCCCCACAGTGGGAAGCGGGCCCCGCTGGGGATGGAGAGCGAGGGGGGCGGGGGGGGGGGCGAGCGGGGAGGAGGGGGTGGGGAGCGAGGGGCGGAGGGCTGGGAGCGCTTCCCGTCCTACATTATGCATTATGCATGCCGCTCGATTTTTCTAGTAAACGGGCGGTGAATTTTTCATAAGACAAACTTGACCGTGCGCCGTCTTCTGGGAGAAACGGGTGACGGTCGAGCGGAATCCTCGGACGTCCAAATTACAGGCCGGGGTGGATTGGGGGGGCGGCGGGGGTGAGGCTGTTTAGGGGGGGGGGGGGGGCGAGGTTCGAGGCGTATTTGAGCTTTTTCCGGGTACCTGCAAAGTAGCGATTGGTAGCGCCTACTGCCCACCGGCTCGCTAAGATGGTTCAGGCAGCGGAGGAAGATGCGCTGCTCCCTCCCCGCGCCTCCAGAAAGCAGGAGTGAAATTCATTAGCAGTAAGACATATGTAATACTGTAAGCGTTTGCTTAGCATTTCACAGGCCCTCGGAACAAACAAAAAAACATCTACCGCCGTCAGATATTCCGTTTACCGGGCAGCGGCTCTGCGCGAGGCCACTTTCGCATTTCGTTTCGTTTCATTCCGCGGTTTCTCTAATCACGCCGTAAAATCGGGCATCTGTCCCCCCTTTCATCCAGCACGTACAAATAGATGTATGCTGCCGCCTTGCTTTCAGAGGCTGGATTGTGAAAGAGGGACACGAGAGAGAGAGAGAGAGAGAGCGAAGGAAAAAAAAAACACTCCCGCCCACAGCAGACATCTGCCTTTTGAAAAGAATAACGCGTCTCCGGCAACTTTCTGCCGCGTTACTTGCGTGTTACGCCGGGGATGGAATTATTCAAACGGGCCCACGCGAAAAAAAAAAGGACGGTGACAAAATAGGTGGAAGAGGACGGCGCTGTTACTGTGCAGGGGAGCACCCTGTCTGTCGCCCTCCTGCCCCCCCCCCCCCCCCCCCGGCCCCCGCTGGCCTGGTTAACGGGGTCACTCAGCTGGTTAATGGGGGAACCGGGTCGTGTGCCTGGTTTACAGAGTAGGAGTCCGTCCTCTTAATGTCTGTGCCGTGAAACCTGGCCCTCAGGACAGGACACCGGTGCATCGTGGGGTCAGTGACCCCGCTCTGTTTGTGCAACACTGAGAGCCAATAAGGGAGGGTGAATGGGTTTGAAAACCTTTCTATCTGAAGAAATGAGAAAGGAAGGGAAAGGATGATGCAGTGTTAGTTGGGTGACCGTTGACACAGGAGGCGGTGTTGTAATGGAGACCTAATCCTGTTAACTTGTCTTACTCTGACACGCTTTTTGGCATCGAAAGCAGTGGTGTGAAGAGAACTGACACTTACGCTCACAGAGACCACCTTAAGTGGAGTACCTGTCCATAGCCGTATTATACAGTCTCATATAAGCCAGTGCTGTAACCCCAGGCTTGTGTTTCAGGAGTATATGATACCCATTTGATCTGTTTTTTTGTTTTGCCGTTTTTTGGTCTCTGCCAAAATTGATGGACCAGTCATTGTGTTTGGCAGGCAATAATTTCTCCCATGAAATTGATCCCTGGAAAAGGATAACTGAATTGCAGCCCTTCCTGCAAAGATACATAATTTCTAGTCTCAGTGTCGACTTTGACATATTAAAGCTGAAGCCAGCCACAGTGTAGGGAGACACTGCAGTAGGAACCAGCCTCAGCGTAGTCATGGAGACACTGAAGTGGAAATCAGCCTCAGTGTAGCCAGGGAGACACTCCAGTAGGAACCAGCCGCAGTGTAGTCAAGGAGGCACTGCAGTAGGAACCAGCCTCAGTGTAGTCAAGGAGGCACTCCAGTAGGAACCAGCCTCAGTGTAGTCAAGGAGGCACTGCAGTAGGAACCAGCCTCAGCGTAGTCATAGAGAAACTACAGTAGGAACCAGCCTCAGTGTAGTCATGGAGACACTGCAGTAGGAACTAGCCTCAGTGTAGTCATGGAGACACTCCAGTAGGAACTAGCCTCAGTGTAGTCAAGGAGACACTGCAGTAGGAACTAGCCTCAGTGTAGTCATGGAGACACTGCAGTAGAAACCAGCCCCAGTGTAGTCTGGGATGATACTTCAGGAGGAATCAGCCTTGGAGCAATAAGGGGAGACTATGTTAGCTGAACCAATCTCAGTGAAGTATTGTTCATAGAGTGAGGCTGCAGCAGGATCAGTGTAGCAGTGAAGAGGAGCGCTCTGCGCTTTGATGGACTGACGGAGGCGGTGCTGCAGTGAGCTCACGGCGCGGGAGTGAGTGGGAAAACGCCTTCCCACAGTTCCGGCTCGATCCGCCTGGTCGCCGTGGTTGCAGGAGGCAGCGGGCCTGCGTGCGGTCCTGCGTGTGTTCGCGTGTGCGTGCGGTCCTGCGTGTTCGCGCGGATAACCGCGACGCGTAAAGGCGATCAGCAGCAGTTTGGTCGGCGGCGTGTGGCCCTGTTTACCGCACGCAGCAGCAGAGGCGTCCGAACATCCAGATTTCTTATGGCTTTCGTGCCCCTGGGCAATGACTCCTGCGGTGTTCTGCGCTGATAGCATTCTGGATGCGGAGTCCCGGCGGTGGCGTCGCTGTACCGCGATCTTTATACGTCTCCCAGGAGCGGGGAAGAACCGCCAGCCGAAACGAAGCGGCCCGTGCGTTTGAAACGGCTTCTTAAAATGAAATCAAACACCGGAATCCATGCTTACATAAGATAATATACTACGGCACGCAGTGCCTGAGGAGGAGGCGGCGGCGGCTTGTGTGCCAGTTTAATTTCGACATTAACTGGTTAATAATTCGATCAAAAACCGCCGGGCGTGCTTCCAGCTATGCAAATACGAGCGCGAGCGCTCAGGAAGTTAAACGCAAGAGCGGTTTTGTGCGTTTCCATTTTTCTTTCCGGTGGAGTAGCTGTCGAAATGTATTAATGTGGTTTCGAAGATCTAAAATACTCGTGTTCGAAACGTAAGACTGCGAAACATTACGAAACTGGAAAAAAACACAACAAGCTTTTAGAACCGCTGCGGTGATCTGGCATTGTTTAGACTTTGCGGCTAGGCGAGAGTCTTGTTAAGATGTGGTTACCGGGACGATGCGAACGCAGGCGTTTCCAGAGGCTTTGAGAAGCGCGCGTCCTTTTTGTTTTGCGAGCCGAGGCGCGAAGCCAGAGACCGACGGGACGGGCGGCTGGCTCCACACCTGCTGCATCCCAGGTGTTTCTCCGCACCAAAGAAGCGATGCATCGTGGGAACATAACCACACACCCACCATCCTCTGAGCCCGTTTTGGAACTCGGCTGAGAATGAAACGCGTTCTCCGTTTTGTTTGTCATCTGTGCAAACGGGGGGCGGCTCGTCCAGACCTTAAACGGAGCTGGCGGAGATGAGCAGGGGGGTGGGGGGGTTTGGGGGGGTGGGAAGGGGGGCGGGGGGGGGGTAATCGGGGTCTCGCAAGGCCTGCGCTGCCCAACGGGAGGCTGTGGTGTCTGGGTTAGTGTGACCTTCATTTACACAGCGAGGGGAAAGAACAACAAATGAGAGAGAGGGAGGGAGGGAGGGAGGGAGGGAGGGGAGATTGGAGAGAGAGAGGGGGGAAGAAGGGTAGAATGAGAGAGAGAGCTAGAGAGAGGGGAAGATGGGTAGAATGAGAGAGATAGAGAGAGGGGGGAGAGGGGTAGAAGGGTACAGTGGGAGAGAGTGAGAAATAGAGAGAGAGGGGAGGAAGGGTAGAATGAGAGAGAGGGAATGAGAAACACAGCAGGGGGCTGGGGGCCTGGAGTGCTGAATAAAGCATTAGAATATGAGTGCTTTCCTCAGTTGGCATTTGAATAAGACAGAAATACACAAAAGGAGGGAAAAAACAGGAAAAAATCGTCTGAATCTTTTTTTTTTTTACACTAAGAACTCAAGCCCATTAGAAAAAAAGTTCTCTGAGATTTTTGGGGGAAATCTGAGAACAATGGTGCAGCTGCTCGGCTCCCCGTGCGGAAATCTCCGGAACAGGGCAGCACGGCAACAGCAGCGGCGGCCGCGTTTATCGCGGGTCTCTTCACGCCGTTGCGCCGACGCATTTATTTGTTTATTTATTTATTTATTTATTTATTTAGAGTATTTATTTGCATGCGTCTCCGCAGCCAAGGGCGAGCGATAAACTCCGGGACTCAAGGACGTCGGAGGTCGCGGGAGAACGACGCGAGCAATAGCACTCTGCGTCCTGTACCCCCCGCCCGGGGGGGGGGGGGGCGACGCGCTCTGCTTTAACATGTCGTTACTGTTGCTATCCCACTCCGGGGCGGAAGAGTCACGCAGTTTGATCCGCGGCCGTAACTCAGACGCTGCAACCGGCGCGGCCCCCGAATCCGAATCCCCCCCCCGTCCCCACCGTCCCCGCCGCCCCCCCCCCCCCCCCGGAAGTAATGACAACATAAAGGAAATTTACGGGCCTGCCACTCAGTCCCGGAGCAGAGCCGCTGAAATACGGGCGACAGCCCGACTCCGGCCGAGCCCCCGAGCCGCGAGTTAATAACGCGGCCGGGAGCAAAGGATCATGGTCATGAATCACGGCGGGCGAAGGGGGGGTGGGGCTTTGGGTATGGGGTACAGTAACGAGGGGGTCAGGGGTCAAGGTTCAAGCGGGCAACGCCATTTTGAGCGCTTCTGCCCCCCCCCCCCGCACAGCCACTCCCCAGTCCTCATCAGCTGATGCACGAGGAACGAGAGCTAAATTTAATGCTACGTTAATACATCAATGCTACAACGAGAGGTCAGGGGTCAAGGTTCAAGGGGGCGATGCCATTTCAAGTGCTTCTGCCCCCCCCTACCCCCCACCCCCCCTACAGCCACTCCTCCGTCCTCATCAGCTGAGGCACGAGGAACGAGGGCATTTCACGTTCCTCTTGCCGCTAAATTTAATGCTACATTTAACTTGAAGGGCACGCTGGCGAGATGGAACGCATTGGGGACACCGAGCGCGGAGGACCATAGACGTTCCTTTCTTAGACGTCCCGCTGATCGGGTCACTGTGTCATTGCGTCTAACGGTGCGGGATGCTGCGTTTATAAAACCCCGTCATTTTTGCCTATTAACAAAAGAATGTGGTGAAATCCACGGGGTCGTCCACGTTTGCTCGGACGGCAAAACGTTTGCTCACCAGAACACGCTATAGTGTACAGTGCAGTGTATATGTGTGCAGTGCAGTGTATATGTGGGCAGTGCAGTGTATATGTGTGCAGTGCAGTGCAGTGTATATGTGTGCAGTGCAGCGTATATGTGTGCAGTGCAGTGTGTATGTGTGCAGTGCAGTGTATATGTGTACAGTGCAGCGTATATGTGTGCAGTGCAGTGTATATGTGTGCAGTGCAGTGTATATGTGTGCAGTGCAGCGTATATGTGTGCAGTGCAGTGTATATGTGTACAGTGCAGTGTGTATGTGTGCAGTGCAGTGTATATGTGTACAGTGCAGCGTATATGTGTGCAGTGCAGTGTATATGTGTGCAGTGCAGCGTATATGTGTGCAGTGCAGTGTATATGTGTGCAGTGCAGTGTATATGTGGGCAGTGCAGTGTATATGTGGGCAGTGCAGTGTGTAGTGCAGTGTATATGTGTGCAGTGCGGTGTATATGTGTGCAGTGCAGCGTATATGTGTGCAGTGCAGTGCAGTGTATATGTGTGCAGTGCAGTGTATATGTGTGCAGTGCAGTGTATATGTGGGCAGTGCAGTGTATGTTTGGTGTGTTAGCTGTTTGGCGGCGTTAGCAGGCTGTGACTGGGAGTCCACAGTGGTGGGACAGAGCTGGCCTCAGGCGCACACAAACTACCAGTCAATGTCAGAGAGAGATGCGGCTCTCTCAAAATATGTCTGCTTTCCCCCCCGAAGTATGTGGACTGTAAGATAGTAAAATAGTCGCTGGCTCGTAGATGAGCGTGCTGGAGGATTTTGCATGCGATTTTTGAGCAGGCAATTTTAAACCGGGGAGAGAAAAAAATGT
Source organism: Anguilla anguilla (assembly GCF_013347855.1). Taxonomy (NCBI): domain Eukaryota; kingdom Metazoa; phylum Chordata; class Actinopteri; order Anguilliformes; family Anguillidae; genus Anguilla; species Anguilla anguilla. The sequence goes on from NC_049210.1 coordinate 45,470,800, forward strand.
AAAAACAAATCTGTGAATTTAAGACGGTGCTTTTTTTCTAAAACATTTGGAGAACAGAAAGGCGCTTAAAAGACAGGAAAATGGGCAATGCTCAGATCAGGCAGTAGTCATAAATTAGTTAGCGAGCATAATGCTAACTTTTGTTAGCAAGGCATTGTTATGAAAGAGTGTAGTGCCCACGCACTATTAATTCTCGCAAAACAACATTTATTGTGCTTCTTTCCGAGTGGATCTTCACTGTGGATTTTGTCCGCTCTTGTTGAAGCGTCACACAGCAGACGTATGCATTGGAAGTGTAAATAATGTAGCACGCAACGCAGCTGTCATATTTGCTCTCTCCTAAGTGCCTAGCTGGAGTGATGTATGTTTTGTTCTGCAGGGTTCAGCGTTGCATGCCTACACAGACGGATGAAAATAAAAGATTTTTCGTTAATTGTTCCTTGTGGTGTAAAGCACTTTAAATTTTGTTCCTTTCCCTGGGTAAAGTTCCTGTCGATCTGCATCATGGGATTGTATAACGACTCATGTTCAGTACACACAACATACATTTTGACTACCTGGCCCCATGGTATAGAGTCACTGATTAATTAAATCATTTAAGTCTCACAACGAAGAAAAGTGAGCTGATGCAATGTGGCCGTGGACAGTCTCTCACAAGAGTAAGTGTTTGCAAGGGTGTGCCTTAATGAAAATCCAAAGGTTGTATGGGCTTGGAAAATGGGACCATGCATCCAAGCAAGATGATGGTGTACGCAGAGAGGGTCAGAGGGGTCACCTCTTCTATTGCCGTGCGAATGGGATGGTAACTGCAATTTCCCCCGACTTTCTGTCGTCATCGTTCACAATAGTGACGATGGAGTGGAGCCGCCATTCCAACGGCAGAAAATCGCAGGCCTTTCTTTGTGATGTGAAAAGGGCTTTAAATCGGAGCTGATAAGCCTCAACAAGCCATATCTTCACCGCACTGCCACAGAACATGCTGTAGCAATGGCAGCAGCATGCCCTAGCTTGGCAGTAGCCACCTTGGAAGCATCGAATTGGGCGATGATGCATGCTTTTTAGCTTGAGCGCTAGTTTTTTACTGTACAGCAGAAGTGCACAGTGAGGTGAATAACATTGTAAGACAGCACAGCTAAAAGCTTGTGGCAGTTCGTGTAGCGACTGTGGAGCGCTAGCTGCTGTTGCCGCGTCTCGCACTGCTGCGCGTCGTTTATCCATAAAACATTCATATTTTTTATGTCCGTTAAATCATGAAACAAGAGGCCCTGTCGCCGTTTTCTCATGATCCCGTTTCGGTCCCCCCCCCCCCCCCCCCTGTTAAATCATGCCTCGGTGCGCTGGATTGATGGTCGTGTGATCCCGCGCAAGCCTCCTCAAATCGCAGGTCGTCTTGAACGCGTCTCTCAGCCCTAGCGTTAGCGAGGCCGCCGCTGCTGCCGCCTCGCGTTTCTCCCAAGGACACGCGGATTCCCTCACCTTGCTGGCCTCCTTATTGCGTCTAGTTTATGGTCAACATGCGGTGGCCACATTCGGCTGTAGAAACACCCTTAATCTCTCCAGTGCAAAAGCAGGCAAACGTCTCTGCTTATCCGTGCGTGGTTAGGATAATGGGATGGCATGCACCTGACCGGGACCCTTGATGACAGGTTCACGTATGAAAAATGAATTTAATGCATTGCATTGGTGTCGTAGGGTAAAACGTGTCTCATGGTCTAGGGAGGTGGTAGGAAGGCTCAGTAGGCATGAATTAAGAAGAACTGATATATTTTTTATTTTTCTTCCAGCAGCTGGTGTTATAGTGACAAAATATTTACAGTGAAATAAAGACTTTGGCAAAACAAACAAACAAACAAAAAATTTACGAAGTGTTCAGACTTGACTTAGTCTATTTCCATCTTGTACCCGCTGCAAAACATTTAACTCACTGACAGCAATAACTCACAGCCGTTGTACAGACCACTCCCCCCGCAGTCTCGCACAGACTGGCTTTTATACTCTTCAGTCTCCCGCTAAGGGGGACCATCCACATTCAAATTCCCGAGAGTTGGCCGTGAGTAGGCTAATGAATGAAAAGCAGTTCACATTTAAACAGCGTTTATACTAATTCTCTCAGCTGATCCATGCCATGCGAGTTAATTGCGCACTTATTAACTCACATATACATGCAACAGTTATGATAGAAAGGATGTGCAGTGAATCATGAGAGTTCGTGAAAGTCTATTTTTAAGGTGGGAAATTGTCCGCGAGTTGAAAATACGCAAGTGGCGAGTTTTAGCGCTTCAATGCTTGAAGGCGCGCTCATGATAATGTGCGCTTCAGCACATAATGGCGCGCTCGTGGTAATATGCACCCGCATCATTATCACAACTGGGATTTTAGATGTGGATGACTGGAATTCTGTGCTTTTCTGAGAACTGAGACAGGTATTGTGATGTCGACCGCAGTCCATGTAAGGAATTATGGCGGTTAAGAACCTTGCGCAGTTCCTCTGCTGTAATCTGTCTGGAGAGCTACTGTTGTATGACTTACGGGGAAACATGTACTTGGCGACAGAATTTCACTGCTGTGACTCGCCTATAAGGCTAGCTGTTATAAGCTGTAAAATAATGGTACTTTGGAAAAAAGGAAATCCCAATATATCTAGCAGCCCCGAGGTTAATAGCCTGTTAAATTGTTGGCCTAGCTAACTGTCTGTCCCCATTTAAAATTCTCTGAAAAGCTGGATATGTCAGTGGAATTTACGGAGATCTTGTGCGCTCGCGGCAGCGCTTCCGCTCTGTCTAAGTGCTGCGTTTTGTCAGGCTTGTATGCAGCCATGTTTAAGGGAACTCTACGTCAGGTGAGACAGGTGTGAAAGGAATCGGTGGAAAGCACTCTGACTCGGGAGGGGGGGTGTGAATTCAATGTTCCCGGGGATTGATGGCACTGCTGTCAAGCAAGGATGTTAGCGTTTAAGCGTAAAATTCGCTGTCCAGGTTCACCACTCCCGTTTCAGGAGAAGAGAACACCGTTTATCGCTTGAAACGCGCAAATAATTCCATTTAATGTGCAGAAATGTCAATTCGTTTTTATTGGTGAGAGATACAAAATCTGGGTGGAACTCCTTTGCATTTTTAGTTGGGTAGCAGTGTACTGCTGTTCTTTCCTTAGTGTTTCAGCGCAGTCTAAGAATTTGCGAGAAATAAAATAAATAATGCAAAAGAAAACGTGTTACAGATGTAGGTCACCCTCTCTCCACTCTTCTTCAACAGACCGCGATGTAGGGGACGATGATAATGTGTCAAATGGGCATTTGATGCAGCCCGCATCCCGCGCGCTCTCCAGTGATGAAATCGATCAAGCGCGTGCTCCTTCGGACATTACGGAAGGTCGCGGAGCCGCGACAAGAGCCCAGTTAAGCGCGCAGATGGACCCGACGGCCAGCAGTGTGCGGTTTTTTTCTTCTGGCAGTTTTCTCTAATCTGCCAAAAAAAAAACCACGACGGCGTGTGACTTTCGGTGAACCGTAACGGCCGACCTACAGTGCGTTGTAAGGACAGGGGTTGTCAAAAGAAGATATAGGGCACAGTTTGGGCAAATTAAATACGATCTTGTTCCTTTGGATGCGTAATGTGTGGCTGTGAGCGTCGCGCGCATCACTAATGGCTGCTTGCGGTCCATACCCTGAGTATAACTCTCGTTATTATCTTTTTGAAGGCTATTATCTCGTGAAGGTTATTGTCTCTTGCAGCATTGACAAGACAGAGATGCCTGACCTGAAAATAGAGAGCTGGCAGAAATGCCCAGTGTTGCCTAAAATGGTACTGAATTAGCATTATTTTCCAATGTTTTCACTGGTTACTGGCTCATAAATTTACCTTGACATATACACTTGCAAAGGAGCCTGTTGTAAAATGCATGATCTTGTTTTCAAAACAGTAATAATTTCAAACGGAATATTCGAAACATTTAAGATGGTCGTCCTTCGTTTAAAACAAACAAAAAAAAAATCAATGCATTTCAAATTTTTTGGGCCCCAACTGTGGTACATTACATGTATTATACTTATTTGGCAGACACTTTTATCCAAAGCGATGTACAACAAGTGCATACCGAAGGTCACTGGGTCACTAATACTAATTTTGTCAACCATTTAGGCCCTGGTGGTCACTAGTAGATATTCATCATTTCTTCTTGGTAGTACAATTTTTGGCTCAGTAGTGATCAAATATGTGCAGCATATTGTTGCTGAGTTGCACAATGCTGAACTTTTGAATTTAATTCCAATTATTGAAAAACTCTTTTTATGGAACTGTTGAAAAGCCGCCTGAGGACAGATGTTGTGAACCAGCTCCTCGCTGTAGACAGAACACATGCTCTACAGACAATGAACAGCACCTTGGCATCTAAATTATTAACATATTTTTCAAAGAGAAAATTCTGTCATCGTCTGTGTACTGGAAATAAATGTTTATTGAAGAAGACACATGAAAGAAGCAGCGATGACTAAGCATTTCACTTTAGGCGTTTAGCAGACGTTCTTATCCTGAGTGTATTACAGAGTCGGTGTATACAAACAAGTTTAGACCAAGTCATCAGGGTCACAACCAATAACAGTCAATAGTTTCGTGAGGTAAAATATTCATTTTTGACGTTCATTTACATATCATGAATATTTCATACTTTTTTCAGAATGAGAATTTTTTGTTAATTGCTCAGATTCAAACGTTCATTTTCGAACTGGAATTTCTTTGCTGTTTGTTTCAAACGCTTTTTGCGTTTGACTTTGATGTACCCCGCCCGGCGACGGTGACGGCATGAAGTTCAAAGTACAACTGATCAGACAACCCTGAGCCGGTAGTCATTATACCCGCATGGGGGGGAAAAAAGAGGTGGAGAGGCTTGGGCTGAGGACCCAACCGTTAATCACAAAGAAACAAGCGGAGAGGCCCCGTAAATACACACGTCTAATAAGAACATCTGCAGGCACAATAACAGCGTGTAATGCCTCCTTGTAATGAGCGGAAGAAATCCGCCGACTCTCGTAAGGGTTGTGCACTTGCGTCGTTCTCCACTTCACGTCCCAACAGCCCAGGTTTGGCCAGGCTGCTCATTAGAGTGTGGGGCTTCCGAGCAGCCCTCCCCGTCTACCAGAACCCTTATTAAACGGGCACTGTCTGCGACGTACGGTTGTCTGCGTCCGTATTTGTGGTAGCCATTGTTTGTGTAATTTTAAATTAAAATCAGGAACGGGAGAGGCCAACTGGTGATTTGACAGACCAAATCAGCGCAAGGCCCCTTCTGTGCGGTGAGTGTGGAATGCACTTGTTACTTGTCCAGGAAATGCAACCGTTGGGTCCGTACCACCCCCCCCCCCCGCCATCGACCGAGCGCTTTCTCAGAACCCCCCCATTTAAGGCATCGACCGGCGGGCCGGGAAGCGCAAGACACACACGGTGTAAATTTAGCTCAGGCTACCACGCTGCGAGAGATGTTAATAATTGAGAAGGCATCTGTTCCAATTAATATGCCCCTTCAAATCAAATCCCTATTTAAATATCCTAACTGGGTCACACTCTCTGTGGTGTAGTGGGATAAAATGAATTGGCTTCTTTAAATCATTAACTTTTAACAAGCGGGTTACAACACCAGAGAATCTCCCCCCACCCCCCCCCCCCCCCCCCCCCCCCCCCCCCCCGAAGTTTGAATGCGGCATCGTTGCTGGAGGCATCGCACGTCAGTGTGCGGAGAGCGCTCTAACGGACTGTGTGCGGATTTGCGGTTTCCCGCCGCCCATCACTGCTTTAGTCCCCCCTCCCCCCCCCCCAGAAAACACTTTACCGTCAGTGGACGGCTGCTTTTTCCCGCTTGAAATTAGTCTTGAGTGATCTTGTTTCAGTTAGTGAGTGATCTTGTGTTAATGTGTGATCTTGTGTTAATGTGTGATCTTGTGTTAGTGAGTGATCTTGTTTTAGTGAGTGACCTTGTGTTAGTGAGTGATCTTGTTTTAGTTAGTGATCTTGTGTTAGTGTGTGATCTTGTTTTAGTTAGTGACCTTGTGTTAGTGAGTGATCTTGTTTTAGTTAGTGACCTTGTTTTAGGGAGTGATCTTGTTTTAGTTAGCTATCTTGTTTTAGTGAGTGATCTTGTTTTAGGGAGTGATCTTGTTTTAGTTAGCTATCTTGTTTTAGTGAGTGATCTTGTTTTAACATAACACGCTCTCCCCGATGTTTGTTAGTTTCTCTGAAGAGCACACTGTGGATAAGTGCGATGTTTACGTGTGTTCGTGTGTATGTGTGTGTGTGTGCCTGTGTGTTTGTCTGTGCGTGTGCCTGTGTGTGTGTGTGTGTGTGTCTGTGTGTGAATTTAGTCTGAGTGATCTTGTTTTAACAAAACACGCTCTCCCCGATGTTTGGGGGGGAGGGAGGGAGGGAGGGAGCAACCTTTTATCCTATGGCAATACCGCACAAGCATTTTCTAGTATTATGTTTTCTTTTACAAAAATTTAATAAATAAAAGACTCATAGTTATCTGTTGCAGATCTACTGTTGTATTTCATGTAGTAGTCCATCTCCAGACCTTTAGTTTCCTGTTGTAGCATTGTAGATCTCCCGCGGTATTTCCTGTAGTAGTCCATCTCCAGACCCCTCGGTTTCCTGTTGTAGCATTGCAGGTCTTCTATTGTCTGTTCTCCTTCATTCTCCTTGTATTTACTGTGGATTTACCTGCAGAATACAAATGAATCTTCCATTAGTCAGGTTTCTCTCTGGAGCAAAGCAGGAGGCTGCACACAGTCCTGGAGAGTCTGGGCCAAATCCTGTGTAAATCTCAGGGAAATAAGGGGGATTTCAGGCCAAGAATATACACACTGTTCTCCAAATATCACTGTTTCAGGTGCCTGAGCAAACCTGGTCCAGTTAACCCACAGGGAGTGCAGAGCGATTATGTGTGTATACTGTGTGTGTGTGTGTGTGTGTGTGCGGGCGCCTGTGTGCGTGTGTGTGTTTGCATGTGTGTGTGTGCGTGCGTATGTGTATGTGTTCGCATGCAAGGATATTTGTGAATGTGTGATTGCATAAACATTTAATCTGTTAAAGCTAGAGGAATTGGAAAAAAAGGTTGCTCTTCGGCAACATAATTTCTTTTAAAGGCTTTATAGGATTGTTGATCTTGTCGATAAACTCAGCCTGGAATTTGACTTTGAAGGGAGGAAATAGAAAGAATGTGTGTTTATGTTTGTGTATTTGAGAGCGAGAGAAAGCGCGCGAGAGAGAGAGAGTAGTTGATATACCTTTTCATTTAATCCAGAATCATAAAGTAACCCCGGGGTGTTTAAATCTTTCTGTCTTTGCACAAGAGGGGATAAAAGACAGCAAACTCACACTATTCTGAGGCGCGATATTTAACCGTGTTCCACAGGGGCTGAGAGAGCGATGGAGGAGAGAGAGCGAGAGGCACAAAGAGAAGGAGAGAGCAATCGAGGAAGCGAGAGGCACAAAGAGAGAGAGAAGAGGAGAGAAGAGAGAGACAGGAGAGTGAGAGGCACAAAGAGAGAGAGAGCAGGAGCTCTATGTACATCATGCAAATAAAGCTCATTTGAATTTGAGAGAGAGAGAGCGTGGAGAGGAGAGAGAAACAGAGCGATAGAGGGAGAGAGAGAGAGAGAGCATGGAGAGAAGGAGAGAGAAACAGAGCGATAGAGGAGAGAGAGAGAGAAAGAGAGGGAGAGAGAAAGAGAGAGAGAGAGAGAGAAAGAGAGGGAGAGAGAGAGGGGGAGAGAGCCTTATTTGCCCCTCTGACAGCGGTTCCCTGCAGTATTAAACTGAGACAGGCCGCAGGATCTCCGGCTCCTCGGAGCACGAAACTCAAGCCTTCCTTTTTATCCCCCCTCCCCTGCGTTAAATACCCCCGTGTGATTACCCACAATGCAGTGCGGCTGAACGTGAGAGGGGCGGAGCTCGCTGTGGGATGACCAGGGTTTCCTTCGGCCTCCATGACTTCTCTCCTCGGACGGGACTCGCGCGCGCTTCTCGAATGCGCGGCGAGCGGCGAGCGGCCAGTGGTGCGCTCGGTGTCCGCCGTGTTCCGATCCCCTTCGGACGCCTCGCGAAACGCTGAGAAACTCTCGACAGGTCGTGAGACCCAGCGACGGCCCGCTGCTCTCGGGTCATGCTCTCGGGCATGTTCACGAACGGCGAGGCGTTCGGCTGCCTTCAGACCAGCGACGAAACGCCGCCAACGCCGTGCGTCAGACTTGCCGACCCTGCCGCGCCCCCTGGACCCGAGAGCACCCGCATTTCCGCCATGTTTATTTCCGCCGTGTTTATACTGCCGTCTCTCCCCCTGCCGCTCCAGTTCGCCATTTGAGCTAAAATGGAGTTTGTGACACCCGCCTGGCAAAATCAATGCAAAGCCAATGTGATGTTTCGGATCTAAGCGCTGCGTCCAATGGGGGGAGAGCGCGGGGAGGAAAAAAAAACCGCTTCGTGGGATTTGATTTGTCTCATTTCGAGCTGCCCCCGCTCTCCTTTTTCCTGTTCCCGGCAGGTAAAATTAATGAATTCGGTCCCTTCAAGGTGGGGTACGCGTTTTTCCCCGAAAAAGCAATTGGTTCAGCCAGATGGCCCATTAGAGCGTCCTGCGCGCGGCCCCTTCGCGCAGCAAATTGTGTTTAAACAACAGCTGCCTCTCCAGCGCGCCCGCGTCCGAGCCCGCGTCCGAGCCCGCGTCCGAGCCCGCGCCCGCGCCTCTGTCCGCGGGAGGAGCGCCACGAAGGGAGGCGCGGGTTCTCCGTAAAAAAAAGGTCAGCGCTCGAGCTGACGCGGACGTCCTGTTCCGCCCGCCCTCACAAAGGCCGCGTCCTGTTCGTTCTGCGGGCGGCAAATGGCCCCTCGTGTTCTCCAGTCGCTAAAGGCGCGCGAGCTCATTCAACGGAAACAAACAAAACAAAAAAAAAACGGCGTGCGTCAGGTAAGACGTTCAGTAGAGAGGGGAGCAGCGTACGCAGCGGGACATTTCGCTCCCGTCTTCTGTTAGCGGCGGTTGTTAGCGGCCGTCTGCTTTGCATTAGAATGGCACACCGGCCGAGCCCCGGAACGTCCGCGGTGATGCCAGTTCTGACGTCTCCTTGGAAACGCTCAGCCAATCGCGGGAGCGGGAGAGTCGAGTGCAGAGCGCGGTGTTCCTTTCATGTTTATTCCCGAAATGAATCTGGAATAAATCTTGAAGTAACCTGTGAAGCAGATCTTTAATCTCTTTATGGTGTTGCTCGGAGGACACGACGCTGTTCGCTAATGTACAAGACGGATGCGCTCCCAGGGAAGAGGCTGAACATTGATCTTTTACGCCTGTTGTGCTCAATGACCAACCGAGTAACATTGATGAATTGTAAGATTTATCAATTCAATTTAAAATAAATGAACATATGAGGCTGAACTTTCGGGCTTGTGCAGGGTACAGATCGATGAAAAAAGCCTAAACTGCTGAGTTTGAGAAGCCCGTGTAAGGTCTGAGCACAGGGCTGTGGGCTGTGAATTTCCGTTCAAAAAAACATTTGTATTAGAAAAAGAAATAGGCCAATACTGCATGCAGTCCTTGATTAGATTTTGATGCCGGATGCTAAATGGTTACCTGTCAACTTGCGCTGCCGTTGGATGAAATTGTCTGAACTAAAATGATGAGTTATTAAATTATATTTGATCCATGTGCTTGTGTGCTTTCCCTTAAAGGGGCCAGATCAAAAAATGTTTTATGAGCCAAATTTGGCCCCTGTAAGTAGACAATATAAAATGTCCAGTGTTAAATCAACTCTTGCAGAGTACATATGGTTCTGCTCTGGTCCGGAGATGGAGCATATGTACTCTGTTAGAGTTGAATTCACACTGGACATGTTACTGTGTTGGCTTGGGCATGTGGACAGGGCCCTGCAGGACAGAATTGATGGGAGACACACTGTCTCTACAGAGATGCATGTGACGCACAGGGCATGGTGACATTTGGAGAGCTCTTTTTTTTTTTTACTGCAGAAAACCGAAAAGGGGCTCAAAATGAGTCTGGCTAATGCAGGCAGTTCCGCTCTGAGTGGAAAAATCATCTTAAAGTCTTACTGGTCTGAAGTCATTCTCGCACAGCGATAGATAGAGAGGGAGACTGAGAGAGAAAGTGGGAGGAAGAGAGAGAGAGAGAGAGTGAGTGTGAGAGAAAGAGAGAGAGAGGGAGAGATGAACAGGGAAGAGTTTTTTTATTTTTTGGAAAGGCCCATTGTGAAGAGATGGAAATGATTTACAGAAAGCTGAAGAGATGGAAGGAAGGAAGTGAAAAAGAGAGAGTGAGAGAGAGAGAGAGTGAAAGTGGAGGGAAAGTGCCGTGGCAGATTCTCCATGCTGCCCTTCTCATTTCCTGTCAGTGTAGGCAGGGCGGTGTGTCTGCTAATGAAACGGGCAGCTGTACATGTTCACAGGCCCGTTAATGAGCCCTGCTATTCAACATGGCCTGGGTGCGGGTCCGGGGCTGCCAAGAGCAGGGATGGGAGAGGTTTGCCGATTTTTAAAAATATATATATATATATATATTTTTTTTCATGCATAAAAAAAACGAAGCAAACAAGCACTGCAGCTCTGGCAAGGCTAGACGGTGGGGGGGGGGGGGGGGGGGGGTAGAGACAGTTAAAAGTTAAAAGTAGAGGCACGATTGCGCTCACCTCCCCTCCCTGAGTTTGGAGCTCAGTGGTGCAGACCCCGGGTGGGTTTGCTGGGGGGGGGCGGGGGGGGTCGAGGGTGAACCCGCCGCGACTCGGGAGAGCGAAGAGGAAGACCCCGCGATCGCCGCTCGCATCGGAGCGTGCCCGAACGTACCGCCAAAAGCCCAAGATGGCCGTCTTCTCTGCCACTTCACCTGCGTTAAATGTCAAGAAGGGGGGTCGAGGGTTTTCATTTTTTCCACAGCAAATCTTATTTAATTTTCTGCTAAAATATGTGGGTCATGGAATATTTTAAGGCCAAATAAAAAAAATAAATAAATAAATACAAATCAAAGCAAAATTGTGAAAAGCAAGACAGATTGCGGACGCAGATTGGAATTTCAAATGCAATTTAGCAGCTAATGTGTGATGATTGCTTGTGAAATATGCAATCTGAAACAGGAAAACTGATCTGTTTTTTTAATGCGGCGCGATTCACAAAATCCAGCGTGAATCATTGTTGTTACCCGCAAGTCATTAGAAGGAGAGCATTTCGATTACTCTCCATTTTCACCGAAAGAACGCCATCTTAAATGTCCTGTCGTGCTATTTTTAGTTTCTGGACGGTACTGGGATTTAAGGGGTTAACGCTCACGTGAACTATGGGTTGGATGGCCTGTCGTGTGTTGTTAGACAGTCTGGGTTTGGTCCATTCAGATGTGTGTGATCTTGCGTTTGTTGTTTTGGATCATTGCACTGCTGCGTAACCCAATTACGCTTCAGCTTCAGCTCACATACAGATGACCGGTCATTCTCCTCAGGAGTTTTCTGGTACAGAGCAGAATTCATGCCTCCTTCAGTAATGGAAAGTCTTCCAGGTCCCGAGGCAGCGAAGCATCCCCGTACGATCACACTACCACCACCGGGGTTGGCTGTCGGTATGATGTTCTTACTGCGGAATGCTGTTTTGGCTTTGCGGCAGACGTAACGGGACCCCGCGTTGTACAAAAAGGAGCTAAAGCAGTGAAAGAGCTGCAGCATGGGGGGCTGGTCTACCTGCTGGTGTACCTGGTGGTCTGCCTGCTGGTCTACCTGGTGGTCTGCCTGGTGGTCTGCCTGGTGGTCTACCTGCTGGTCAACCTGGTGGTCTACCTGGTGGTCTACCTGCTGGTCAACCTGGTGGTCTACCTGGTGGTGTACCTGGTGGTGTACCTGGTGGTCTACCTGCTGGTCTACCTGCTGGTCTACCTGCTGGTCTACCTGCTGGCCTACCTGGTGGTCTACCTGGTGGTGTACCTGGTGGTGTACGCACTGGTCTTTTGGTTTTTGGGGCCACTCGGTTGGTTTCCGAGGCCTACAGTGAGTGAACAGAAACCTGTGGACGCTTGGGCCCTGCAGGACTTGGAGTTCGACACCCTCTCTTGTATTTTTTGCCAGGGAATGGGTGCTGTGGGAGCTCGATGCGCTTGTGCAAGGTTTCTCCCTAATTGGTGTGTAAGTCTTTTGGGAAGCGGGTGTGGGGGGGAGGGCAGGCGGGCAGGCGGGGGGATAGAGATGTAGAGGTCTCCTTCAGGTTGACCCCGGCCAATAGGAATACTGGGAATAAAACTGACTCCGGGCCGTTAGGATGGTATTTATGGAGTGAGGTTCGCTCTTGGGGGGTGGTGGGTGGTGGGTGGGGGTGGGGGGGTGGGGGAGGACCAGAGGCAGAAAGAGCCTGTTGTATTATTCAAACTGTCAGCAAGCCATCCTCCCCGTCACCCTCCTTCCTGCTCTGCTGAATAAAACAACAGGCCTGGCACGTTGTGCTGACTCCGCGTTTTAAACGAGCAGCCGTACGGAGGGGGGAGGGGGGGTGGGGGTGGGGGGGGGGGTGATGCGTAGGTGCGTAGGCGCACACACACACAGTACCGGGCCCTACGGCGTGTGTGGTCTCCTGTCTCCAGGAGGGCCGCCCGTGGAGGTGGGCGATGTGGAGGATCTGCTTGGGTTTTTTTTGCGACTGGAACGGCTCGATCTGCCGGATCATTCAGGATTGGGTTCCCGAAATTAAACTCTGTACCACTGGGGGGAAAACGCCTGCGATGGAATCCTTAAAGAGGACTCCGACCGAATCAGGGGACTCGTCCTAGATCAGCACCGCTGTCAGGTAAAATAGGTCGTCCCAGTCCTAGATAGTCAAATAGAGAGTCCCAGTCATAGATAGTCAAATAGAGAGTCCCAGTCATAGATAGTCAAATAGAGAGTCCCAGTCATAGTTAGTGAAATTGTCCCAATCATCATCTGGGTGTAGGTGGGCTCCATGCCAAAACACCGATCCTGTTCCACTGTTTTTTTTTTTTTAAATACTGGTTGGAATCGGGGTGGTCTCTGGGTAATTTGGGTGACCCTGTATCCGCTACTGTTGTGGGGGGGGGGGATAATAAGCACCCGGGCCCCCGCATTTAGTAATTAGTGACCCGCTCTGTCTGAAACGCCTTAATCAGACGCTCGGCGAGCTCATCACCGCCACGGCGGATCTCATCTGGCGCTGGCGGCGGCCATCGGCGGACCGCTCCCTCCAATCATCTCGTCCGTTCTGGTGAGACGGCGCGCGGGACGCAAGGGGGCCGGACCGCAGACTTTCTCTCTCTCTCTCTCTCTCTCTCTCTCTCTCTCTCTCTCTCTCTCCGCGTGTGGCGTACGACGACGGCGACGTCGACAACACGACGCCTTTCTAAATTAGATTAGTGTCAGGCGCCATAACGCTTGCCGCTAATGTCCTAGCCGGGCGAGCGCGGGGAGTAAATATGCGACTGTTGACACGTCCCGGCGCGTTCCGGCGCGCGAGCGGGAGCCATTAATCGCGCCGGCCCGCCCGCCGCCCGCCCGCCCGCCGCCCGACCCCCGGGGTCGCCGCTAATGGATATGCAGATGCGAGCATTAATCAGGGCCTCCCGCACGTATCGGGGGCCGCTCTAATTCGATCAGCTTCGACGCGAGATGTCTTGGTAACTTGTAAATTGGGACAAATTTTGACGGACGGCAGCGGGGGGGGGTTGGGGGGGGGGGGGTTAGGGGGGTGGGGATTTCTGAGGGTGCGCAGGCTGACGGTGTCCAGTGGCGCGGGGGGGGGGGGGGGCGCGTGGTGCGGGGGAGGAGGTTCTATGGGCCCTTCTTCGCCACCCAAGCCTGCTGGTCACACAATTTTCCGCTAGCTCAACCACTGGCTCCGGAGAAAAACAATCCGAAAAACGAGAGTGAGAATGATGTTGGGGTTGGATGAGGGGGTGTGGGGGGGGTTTGATACAATCTTGCTGATGAGAGCAAATGGGAAGTGAGAAATGGGGGTGGGGGGGTTGGGGGGGGGGGGCAGTGGAGGGTGGTGCTGTTGGGGGGGGGGGTAGAGATTCAGGAAGATGGGGAAAGGAACGGGAAAGCAGCAGGGCTCAAAGGGGAGCAGATAACATCTCACCCCCCCCTTCCCCTCCTCCCCCCCCCCCCCCCCCCCCCGGATCTCCGGCACAGTGGGTGGCATGCCTAACCCCCCCTAGTGAGTCAGTCTCTTAATGATGTCAAAGGGCCTGCACTGATGGTGCTCGCCCCCCCCTCCTCGCCCCCCCCTGCCCCTCCCCCCCCCACCTCGCCCCCCCTGCCCCCCCCCTCCTCGCCCCCCCCCTGCCCCCCCCCCCCCCCGCCCGCCGCGGTGGAGATCCGGCCGTGCCGCTTCAGCCCGGTTTGATTAAATGTCAAGGGAAAGCGGGCCGCACGGGAAAGGTGAAGGACGAGGCGTTGGACTCTGATTGGTTCCGACGCAGGCCGGGAAGGTGTCGGGGCCGCGATGCATTAATGATGAAGGAAATTAATTAACACTGTAATAATGAGAGTGCGTTTGATCCAGCCGTGGGGTGGGGGGGGGGGGGCGGGGGGGCGGGGGGGGCGGGGGGGGGGGGTGAGAGGGAAATGAGCTGGTGGTTCTCTACTGTAGGAATCGCGCCCTGCGGGATTTGTCAGGAAACTCACTGAGGAACGCTTTACACCTAAGATGTCAGATTTGAATGGCGCGCAGACACACAGAAGTACTCCAGGCGTTTGACGGGTTTTTTTTTTTTTCAATTTAGTCTGTCGCAACAAGACCTTTGAAACCGGGACCTTTCTTTTTTCTTTCTCCCCACAATTTAACCTGCCTCAGTAAATCAGAGGGAAGAACATCCAAGGTGGTCTTCCTATTTAATAAATCATAATTGGTCGGCGCTGGGACGGAATTGCAAACGAGGCCCCGCGATTGGCTGGCGTGGAGGTGGGCGGGCCCTGGATACCTTGGTTGGACGCGGACGGACGGGGGGGGTGGGATGACGCTGCACGGGAGGCCATGTTTTGGCTGCTGGCGATTTTGGGACGAGGGGGGGTGGGGGGGTGCGGGGGGGGGGCTTGCAGCGCTCCACACCGCACAGCGAGATTGAGAGTTATTAATGGGTGGCGGTGCGTGGCGGCCGCGGCCGGCGTGATAAACGCTCGCCCGTGTTGCTGTTTTTATATCACATATTATATCAGACCATTACGCCGCCGCGCGGGCCACAGACATCGTTAATCCCGCCGCGTCTCCGCCGTGCCGCCGCTCGCGCCCTCTCCCACAGACGCGCCCCGGCCGTAAATCTGGGTCCCCGGGCTCCTGGGCCCGTGCGAGAGCTGGCTAATTCATCATCATCATCATCATCATCGTCATCATCAAACTGCGCTCCCTCTAAATGCCTCTTTCATCATCAACCTGTGCCACCGTGGGCCTCGTCGTCACTGGATGTGCTACATGGAGGCAGCCATCATCATCATCACCGTCATCATCATCGTCATCATCATCACCGACACCACCATCATCATCATCACCAACACCACCACTGTCATCACCTGTCATCATCTGCTTTACCCTCATTCTCCTTCATCATGGGCCTATGCTGTGATTGTCCTTCATCATTACCAGGTGTAGTACCTCGGTTCTTCAGTGTCTCCGAGCCTCTCTTTGATTCCCTGTCATTGATTCTCTTGCATCATCACTCTGCGTCACACTAATTCTCTTTCATCATCACTGTGCGACACATTAATTCTCTTTCATCATCACTCTGCGACACATTAATCCTCTTTCATCATCACTCTGCGTCACATTAATCCTCTTTCATCATCACTGTGTGTCACATTAATTCTCTTGCATTACCACTCTGCGACACATTAATTCACTTGCATCATCACTGTGCGTCGTTCCTCTCCATCACTGCACTCGACTGCCTCAGTACCCCGCCATACTTCACCTTAGACCTCCCATTTATTCTTTTTCAATATCCTCCTGTGTCACCTTAATTTTCCTGCATTATCACCCTCAGCATCGCTCTTATCGTCCTGAGCTGTGCGCGTAGACGGCTGACGCTGGCTTTCCCATATTGCACCCCATCACCTCGCCGTCTTCCCAGCCCTTTTTCTGATTAAATTCTAAATCTTTGCGGGCATCTGAAAAGAAACATCTTTTCTTAACCGCTAACCTTTAAAATCCCACCAGTGTCTGGAAATTACTGCACCGAGGAGTCTATTATGAGGCGGTATCTATCAAAACTGGCTCTTCTCCCTGGTGGTGGGCAGAGAGGATGCTGGGAGGGGGCCTTCCTCCTCCTTGTCATCTTGTTCAAAGTTAAATTGTTACGTTCTGCTCAGTGCGTCATTAATCCTGAACGGGATTTTTTTTCTTTCTTTTTGTGTGTGTGTAGAGACAGATGCTAATTAGCCGAGCGCTAATCGCTATGTTAAAGCGGAGGGCAGAAATAAAGACAGGCCTTCCCTGGCGGTTTCTCGGGGTCGCGGTACAAAAATATCCGCGGCGCTGCGGTCGGCTTCCCCGCGATAACGACGGCGGAGGTTTGTGATTGGGCGGTTCTGTCCCAGGCTCCTCCCCCTGGGTAGGCTGCTGTTCCGTGGGCGAGTCTGTGATTTGCGAGGACGCGGAGCGTAAACGTCGACGATGGCGGTCGGGGGGAGGTGGGTGCTGGTCGTAGCACAGCGACGGTCTGCCGGGGTTTGGGGGGGCTTATGGGATTAACGCACCGTGATGATGGAGAATTTCATGTAAAGCCAAAGGATTAGCATCTCAAATCAGCAGGTGATAGAACTGGAATTCAAACTGGAATTGCTAGGGCTGGCTAGCGCGGTCATGGAGAACAGGAACAACGGACTCTGTCACAGGGTGTCACACAGATGCGGAATATCCAATCCAGGGCTTCATTTGCTTTCCCCCCCCACCCCCCCCAACCATCAAAGAGATTACCTCGTAAATATGAATACTTTGCTTTTGTGATTATATTTTGTAAAGCACTCTGTAAACATGTGTGAGCAAAGAAATTGGCTGTCAAACAGAATGCCATGCATATATGGGGAATAAGTGGTGCTCAATTAACATGAGGATTCAATTACAGTATTAATGCTGTTACGAATAACATTTGCATAAAAAAACATTTGCATGCGGTCGATTTGAATATTCATAAACACAGCAGCAAAAAAAAAAAGAAAAAAGAAAAGAGAAAAGCCTTCTCCTCTTGCATTCAGGAAAACATCTGGCCACATCGCGGAGACCCTCCACGGAGCAGTCTTTCTTTTTAAAGTCCCTCCTCATACTATCGAGCTGACACTTGGAGACGCATAGCTCGGTGATGAAACAGAATAGATTTGGTTCACCTGTCAGGCAGGAAGTTTTGTGAGGGCTCTGGTTTAAGCTGTAATCTCTATAAAAGAAAGGAAAAGCTCCACTCCAGTAAAGAAATACGGATTTGCACTATAAAATCAGGCCATCACGATGGCATTCTGTTGAATGTCAGCCTCCTACAGGCTTCTCCCGATGGCCGGATTTCGCGGTATTATTTCACGGAACGAGACTGAACGTTGCAATATTTTGTCACATTTGACGGTGAGATGAGCTCTTTACCTTTTGAATATTTCTCCCCTGGTTCTACGTGGGAGGGCCAACTGGCCACTCACTAAAAACCCCAGTCAGTTGTGGAGGGAGGGAACCTTGCTCCTGGACCAAACATGTGCACGGTCGACGTGCACATCGCGGAACACTGGGAAAGGGCATCCAATCAGAGCAAAGTTCCGCCCCGCTGCCCAAACTCATAAGTAATATAAAATTGTTTGCTAGTGGCTCGGTTCCAGCTTTTTTCCTCCCCACTTTCGTCAGGCTGACGTTGGCCCGCGGACTGCGTCTGGGCGAGCTCTTTATTTCCCTCATAAAATTTTTTTTCCCGCCTTTTTTATTGTTTTTTTTTTTTTTACCGCTTCCATGTTCCGCAGTCGTACCGGTGACACGCCGGAAAGTCACCGGAGTGCTGAATCGCAGGAACCGCCGCCTGACGTTAACGAGCTTCGTTTAAAAGACGAGTGCAGCAGCCCTGTTCCTTTTATTTATTTACTTATTTATTTATTTTTATTTTGCCTCGGTTCCAGAAAGCGGACAAGCGGACGTGCGGTCTGCAGTGCATAAATGCCCATAATGCACTTGGCAGGCGGCGGCGGCGAGGTTTGGACGCGGCGCGTTGGGGTGGTTTAGGCCGGGGGCTGTTTGTGTCCTTGGCGGGGCCGCCCGAGTGTCGCCCGCGTGCCGCCCGGCTCGAGGCCGCCGCTCCCCGGCCCTGATTTACGCCGCGGCGCGCGCCTTCCCTCGCCGGCCAATCGGCCGAGAGCCGCAGGGGCCCGCGCCGGTGTTTAGGGCTGAAATAACTGCGCCCCTAAATCAGCGCGCCGCTCGGTTCGGCTGGCCCGTGCGGGAGGGGGGTGGCGTGTGGGCGGGCTGGGGGGGGGGAGTTTATGGGCAGCCAGGCTCCGGGCTCATATCCGCAGGACGTCCCGCAGAGGGACAGCCTTTTTTGGGATGGGAGAAGGGAACGGGGAGGAAGAGAGGGGAGAGGGTATCGTGTCGCTCCGCCCTCTTAGAGGAGAAGAGCCGGTGGTCATTGCGCTGTGTGTCCCAGCGGCCAATGAGAGCAGGCCTGGGATCAGTGCTGCAGGTCTGGCAGTGACAGAGCTCCACAGGCCACAGGCTAGGGTTGCCAGATCTAGAGTCTGTCAAAAACGGGGGCAACATGCACAGCTGGAAGTGTAATCGCGAAAAACAAAACAAAACAAAGCTTGGAACTGACGTAGGACCCCCGCGGGGTCGGTTGGTTGATATGGGGGGTTGGTGTGCAATGCCAGACCAGGGTGTCAGTGACACAAAATATACCAGTAAATTTCTTCCATCAGACGCTCGGACCAGACATTACATTGTCTGTTTGGGGCTGCAAACCGGACATTCCGGTGGAGAACCAGGAGCTCTGGCAACCCTGCCGCCGGTAGCTTGGGCTGTGTTCTCCACCATGCGGTGGATACGGGAGATCTGGCAACCCTACCGCCAGTAGCTTGGGCTCTGTTCTCCTCCGTGTGGTGGATACGGGAGATCTGGCAACCCTACCGCCGGTAGCAGGGCTGTGTTCTCAGCGGTGCGGTGGATCCGGGAGATCTGGCAACCCTACCGCCGGTAGCAGGGCTCTGTTCTCAGCGGTGCGGTGGATCCGGGAGATCTGGCAACCCTACCGCCGGTAGCAGGGCTCTGTTCTCAGCGGTGCGGTGGATCCGGGAGATCTGGCAACCCTACCACCGGTAGCAGGGCTCTGTTCTCAGCGGTGCGGTGGATCCGGGAGATCTGGCAACCCTACCGCCGGTAGCAGGGCTGTGTTCTCCGCCGTGCGGTGGAACCGGGGGCGGGGGAACCGGGGGCGGGGGAGCGTGACGTCACGCCCCGGGCGGCCTGGCGGATGACGAGCGGCGGGAGGACAGTTCTGGCTCTGTAATTAAGGCGGGTTAAGCTCCCGCTGACGCGCGTACGCATCACACCGCCGCCGCGCCGCCGCGCAGCGCTAACTCCCACGCCATCTGCGCGGATGTGGGTCGTCCCTCATACGCACGCTCACGCACATGCACACACACATACACACACATACTGTACACACGCACACTGTACACACATACGCGCGCTCACGCACATGCACACACACATACTGTACACAAACACACACGCACACACACATACTGTACACACGCATACGCACACACACATACTGTACACACACGCTCACGCACATGCACACACACATACTGTACACACGCTCACGCACATACTGTACACACGCATACTGTACACACACACACATGCGCACACGCACACGCCATCTGCGCGGCTGTGGGTTGTCTCTCATATGCACACACACACACATGCATACTGTACACAAACACACACACACACACACGCACAGGGACAGTCCTAAAGCTACAGCTGTCCCTCAAAGACAAAAATGCACTCCCTCTCTCTCTCTCCATCCATCCCTCTTTCTCTCCCTCCTTCCCTCTCTCTCTTTATTTCTCTCCCCCTCCCTCTCTCTCTCTCCCTCTCTCCCTCCCTGCCCCCCCTTTCTCTCTCTCCCTCCCCTCCTCTCCCTCCCTCCCTCTGAGAGACACAGGCACACCCACATTCCATATGCCCGGCTGAGGGTCTCTTGCACATTCAGGTTTGTTATGAGGCCCAGAGCCATCGGATACGCGTGAACAGCATTTTGTCAAGTGTAGGTTGCTGTGCTTAACCTGAATTAGCCTCAGTGTGGTGCGCTGTAGATTACAGCCAAATTGTGGTCAGACCTCATCGGCCATGCGTAACAGACAAGCCGTCTATGGAAATGAGAATAATTACTCTGTGGAAACAGCTCAGGAATATAATGCTCATTGATCTCCAGATAGCCATTTCACTTTATTTTTCACCTGGGCATTTGGTTTATTATAGTATACTGAGAAACAAAGGCGAAAGCAGGGCCACATCAGGAGATTTGAAAGAAAAATAATTTCCTCCCTGTACTTTTCGCGCTATGCCAAGGGTGAGATACGCGGTCTTTTATGTTCTGGCTCTGAAGCCACCACCTTCAGTTTTGTTTCTATGGCAACCCCATCCCAGCCCCAGATAAAAGACCTATTATGATGTTTTTGCTGGGGCTTCAAGACAAAGTGAATGTCTTTCTGCTGGTTTGCCGAGAGATTTGTCTTGTTAAAGCACTGACAGTTGTCCAGGGCTACCTCACCACGGACCCTGCATCTCTCTCTCTCTCTTTCCCTCGCTCTCTCTCGCTCTCTGATATTACCACTGTTTAAATATTTAGCGCTTTTCTTAAATCATACACAAGGCCATTTTACAACAGCACACCGAGGTGCTGCTCCTTTCAAAACACAAGCTGTATAGTTTTAGCACACGCTTCTCAGGAGGGTAAGAACAGTAAGAAACTGGTGCACATAAAGGGGCTGCAGTGTTGATACATCTGACATTGGAAAACCATTGGGTACTGCAGCCTGAATCTGCATCTGCAGTAATAATATCGATAGCCTTTTTAATACATTTGTGATTTTATCGAGCACGGGACCCATGTCCAAAAGACATTGTTTTTTTTTTTGTCTTCTTAATTGGCAATTAATTATTGCCCCAAGTTCTAAATCATCTTTGAAGAGTAAAATCAATGCAACTCTCTATGTGGTCTCACATTAGTTTTTTTTATTGTACTAATATTAATTTCAGAATTATTAATTTATCAGTTGTTTTATTTTGCTGCTTGATGACCTTTGAGAATTGACAAAATATGAAAATGAGGAATACAAAACAAGCCTGTGCAAGCAAAAAACTTTTTTTTTTTCCTCCTTTGAATTTACTGTTTTTTGCTGTCAAGGATGAATGGAATATTGGGCTTTGTGTGTCTGCTGTAACCGTTATATTTCCAGTGTTGCAATGCCACTGCTTGACAGCGCTTCGGCGTTGGATGTCTTTGGACGAGCGGCACCCGGGACACAGTCAGTATTCGATCGGCATTTTGTCGGTGCCGGTTTGGTGCGGGCGTGGCAATCTCTACCAACCGCGCTTTTGGCACGTGGTTCTTCCCCCTTTATGCAGCTTAAACCCAAAGGCTGAAACCTCGGACGTGGCTCCTGATTGGTCAGAATGAAGGCGGACAGGCTCAGCACTTCAAACACACCGTCGGTTCCTAGATGAAGGAATGTGTGCTGCTCAGCTAGAATGCGTTGACTGTTTCTTCACTTAGCGCAGTCTTGGGAATTACTGCTTGATTTGTGTCAGTTCTCAATCTGAACGCTTAGTGTGGGTGAAAAGCACTGAAGTCGCTGATAGAAGACTACAGATATGAAAAAACCGTATTTTATTTGAATACGGTTTATAATGGAGTCCGCTAATGCCTAATTATCCTCAGTGGGAAAGAAATGTGTCTCGGAACATGCACAAGCTAAATAGCAGTGGAGGCTTACACTGGTTAACAATGGGCAGCTTAAAATACACATGCACCATGGCAACTTATTATTGTGCCACGTCATACGCATTGTATTTCCACTGTGTCTATGTATTGTTTTGCACCAGTGCTAAACGCCACATACAGTGTTGACTATACATAGTCAGCCGAAGGCTGTAATAAGCATTAGGTAATTCTTGCGCGAAAGGCGCATGTTATTCTCATGTAATTTCTTTCACTTTGTTCCTTCCCGCATTATTAGTCATCATAGCTGATAAATATGGAAGGTTCCAGAACGTACAGCTCTTGGGTACCTTGAGCAATTTTTGTTGAATTAGCTTTGAATACATGTTATTTCTGTGATTGAGCTGGGCTGCGAGCTGCCAGGTGAAAGGGTTGAGGTGACGTGGTGTGTTCTTTTTTTAGTTCTTTTGGAATCTACTGGTTGCCATGCTGCAGATTGGCTAGCTTGCATGATTCCTGTATTTTTTTTTTTCTGTCAATTTATTTATGTGTAAACAGCAACATAGGCTGGTGTCACATAGCAAAAATAAAAAGTATACAGCAAAAAAACACTGCTGGCACTATTTGTTGATGCATCATTACTGTTTTCTGCCTTTACACTATGGCAGATTAAAAGTTAAGTCCCACTACAACAGGTGAGAGGGAGCAGAGATGTGATCGGTCGGCGATTCCCTCGTCTCTGATGTACAGAAGTCCACGTATGGACGTTCGCGGTGATTAATGCAATTCTGAGTGCCTTGGAGTTCGGCGCATGCCTTGTTTGCAAGGTTATCGAGTGCTAGATCGTGTGTAAACGCAACCGTCAGCCTTGATATGAAACTCATGTGAGCTGTAAAAGCGACGTGCATCGGACCGTTTTGCAACCTCATCAGTTTTCAAAGACACTTTCACTTAAGCTCCCAGTATGTATTCTTAAAGGGGTAATTTACTTTTTGGGAGTATTTTTTGGCATTGTTTCAGTTTTCAGCACATTTTTGATTGCACCAGACATTGAAGGATATTTCATTGCTGTAAAGTGTATTTGATTTACACCAAAAACCACTGAATGCCCTGTACCTGCCACTGCAAAACAGTCGGAAACAACTCTAAATGCCTGAGCCAATCAAAAGCATTTCAAAAAACGAAATCTGTTTTTTTACTTTTCTTTTCTGCTGTGAACTTCGCTAAAATAGGGCCAGAAAATTTCAGCTTGCACCGCTTGTCCAGGGTCTCCTTGGAAACCAACACACCCTTGACCACAAAGAAAACAGTCCTTGATGAGACACAGCTATTACAACACATTACATTGCATTTATCTGGCAGACGCTTTTATCCAAATCGGCGTACAATAAGTGCACACCGAAGGTCACTGGAACAACTACAAAGCACAGGTCCGATAAGGTACAATACTCGTTATGTGACAGTTATTCACAGCCAAGAACATCACGTCTAGCTCCCACACTAAGCATAGGCTCGGTCAGAAAGTTATGTCAAGTCAAACTGGATGCTTTCATTATTACGATGCTACGCTTTTACCTGCATCTTCTCAACGTTTGTGTTAAACCTCCAAGAGCAGCTCTGATGCGTACCCACCTTCTCCCCTGGTCCTTGCCTTTGAATGTATCAAAGGCTACAGAATTCATAGCAATTTTTATATTTAATGCTATGTTTCTAATTATGATTGATGCTCTCACTTCCTAACTGTACAAAATGTCAAAATGCTGAAGACCGCCATTAACCTCTGACAGTTTTAGATTGTTCTTGTTCATTTTTTGCGTCATACAATGCTGATGAAAACAATTATAATTAGAAACCCTAAGCTTGTTAATCGAAATTCTACATATGGAATGAAGTGGAACAGTGCGTGCAGATCATATATTTGTTTGGACATGTAGGCTAATTGCGTTGGAATCCCATTAATGCTCCTAAGAAAATGGCCCAAGATGATGATTTTGCTACTGACAACATGTCAGTGCTGATTTAACTTCTAGGTCACTGACAAAAGGAAGAACTGAAGAATGAGCTCTTTTCTGACTCCTTTTTGTGAGATTCATGTTTGCTGATCCTGGGACAAAAAAAACAAAATGTTCTCCCTGAATTTTGTGATGGTATTTTTCCTGTGCACTAATTCTGTGAGATGGCCTGGGTCAGGGTTAGCGAACTGTATAATGATGGCGCCTCAGACAGAAAAAGCTGTCTTTATGGATGAGATGTTTCTGGTAGTCTGAAGGTTTTTGTTCATTATCTTCCGACTTGCAGCTGTCTATGTAGCAGCCGAAGGAATGGACTCTTAGATTTGCCTGTTCTCATAACGTATTTAACTGTGGTCGTTTTAGTATTGGGTATTATTGCTGTACTGTATCTAATTCTTTTTTTTTAGTAGAATTTCATTTCATAAAAATGTCACGAACATTGCTAAACACGTTCAGTTTTGAGCAAACTAGTATTTTCTTTTTTTGAGAAGCTGTTTGCCATTTTACAGGGGTTTTCCCCACTGAAATATTTACAGTGACCACAGGCTCTTTACAAGCTCTTCTCACAGACATTAACTTCCTTGCCCTCTGTCCTCATGTGAAAACCAAATTCAGATACCATTTCACGCCACTGCACAATCAAGCCCCTAACTTTAGGTTATTTCCATTTACTTCTTTATCTTTTTACACGTCTGCATCTTAAACATCGTCTTCATCGTCTTATCCTTCTCCTTCGTAATCCTCCTAATTACATCATCCGAAGTGCCCCGAGCCTCCAGTTATTCATTTGCCCATTGATCACTGTCCACTTCAGCCAAAAGTGGCATCTGTTCAGATTTACGGTACAACAACAACAACAACCAATAACAGCACCCTGTTCAAAGTCGGCAATTTCAATAAGAATACATTATTTTCTCTAAAAGGATGCGTATGTACTGTATGTTTTTCCATTACTGGTAGTTACATTACTTGTTACGTAGACTTTACATTTAAACGAATGTGCGGTTAAAAGCGTTTTTGTGTGTGTTTGTTGACTGATGAACGCTCGTGGCAGTGTGACTGCTTTGAGGCTTTAACGATGTCCCAGGCAGGCCTTTACTTATTGCATATTCCCCACGTTCTCGGGCGAAAGGGAGAACAGTCCCAGGGCCCTAATAAGCGCTTGTTTTGCTCCCCCCGTTTTGAATGGATTAGATTGTTGATTGGACCATTAGCTAAAAACCTATTAGCATTTGCTATTTCTTGATGACTATGCAACTGCGGCGCTTGGGACTAGATCCAGCACAAACTCAACTCGAAAAAATGTTGGAAGTGTTTTTGTGCCAATGATGATAGCGCGCAACTGTGTTTATTTAACATATTTCTGACATGCATCGTTCAGATATTCAGGGCGGCCATGGCAGTAAGCCGTGCTCAGTTTTTTTTGATAAGTTATATTAAAACTTAAAGCAGTTAATTAGTCTTAATAAATTCATTCTAATCAAGTAAGCAGCATACTAATGCGCATTACCAGTTTGTTTATGCAGCCCAAAATGAATGTAATTAAACTGAAGCGATTGTTTTGCTTGTCCTTGCCTGTCGGCCCATCCAGTGTGCGCCTCCGTCAATCAATTTCTTTCAAAAATAAGAACAAATCTCTGGGACGCTGGCCAAGAAATTTCAGTTAAGACATTCTCACTGACCGTCCAATAAAAGCTCGGCAATTAAGAACAAGGGTTGATATGACGACCGGGAAATATATCCCACCCCCAGGTCCTAGACCCTTGCGTGTGTGATAAGAACGTGTTGTGAAGGTGCTCTCTATCCATACCCTGCATAAACATATAAAATACTATTAGATGAAGGAAAAAAGTGTATTTTCCTTAAATATAGAACCTGGTGCTAAATAATCATACACTACCATGTTCTGTATTTGTTGTATAAATTAGCCAGTTACTATGCCGTACCCCTCTGATTCTGACCCGTTAACCCATCGCAGGCTGTTGTCTGATTGGTCCTCTTCCTACCGATCTTCTCCCATTACAGCCAATCCCCAGCTCTCTCCATTGTCCATGTCCCTGGTGCCATGTCTCCATATTCACTACACTTTAATGAATTTAGCCCTACATGGAATCCACTTAAACCACTGAGCCCATCTCCCTCCATTTATTGTAAATGCAAGTGATTTTAGACTGCAGAATATATTTTGGGCCTTTGCTGTGTTGTATTGCCTAGCATTGCTGTTCATATGTGCCAATCTCCAGTTTCCCTATTTTCACTGCTGTTGCCTGCTTGTAAACAGCGGTTTAGTTTCCTCTAGCAGTTCTGTTTATTGCTCTTGTCACTCAAAGCCTTGTTGTTAAGCGAGGCCCTTTTGCCGCGTTTATAAATGATGATTGATTCCGGCGCCGAAAGAAAACGTAACTTGTGAAACGGTCGCTAGCTCGTCCGAGCCCTCTGGAATTTCTGCAAAAAAAACCGCCGCCTCCGCGGCTTGCAATCAAAACGTCGGAAACGCGGGCCGTCGGTGCTCTCGCTCTCGGTCTCAGACCTGCGTATGCTTCTCTATATCCGTATATCGTCTCTAGCGGACGCGGCCGTTGGCCGTAAACGTGCCGACGCGTTCCTGTGAAAGTGCAGCGTGAATGGCTTTTTATACGGCTAACAGCGCGCATGAAGCTAACCGTATTTTTGAGGAGCGGGTATTCCTACGGGGTGGGGGTGGGGGGGGGGGGCTGGCGGGGGGGGGGGGGGGGGGGGGGGGGGGGGGGGGGGGGGGGGTCTTGCCTCTGTTTTACGAGCACCGGATCCATTTATCACACTCAACAGCAGTGCCACATGTAGCATTCCCATGAAGTTCACTCGGATCCATTACTCCAGCCGCCAAAACGCTGTGGGAAATTAGATTTTGACTACATGATACTCCATCAACGCCTCATCCTGTGCTTTTCCGTACCAAACCAGCTACTGAGGGCTCTGGGCTCTGGTGGCCCGGACTTGCTGTTCTCTGAAATGAGTTTTCCGTCGAAAGGCACAGAGGCTTCGAATTAGAAAAACTCTCATTGACTGGTGAAGAAACAAATGAATAACATTATGGCGCTTTATTGACAGACTGGGTGGTTTCCAGTCCCTCTTGATTCAATCAAACACACTTTGCCACTTTTAAGGGAATATGCAGTGCAGTCAAACAAGACTTAAGTCCCCCCCCCCCGATTCAGAAAAATCAATGTTATGCCCTGTCCCATGTATTGTATAATGGAAAGGTCTGCTGTTTGCCATTGAAATAGCTTTTACTCTGAATTGTTTACCATTGTTTGCTGGCTTCATAGTCATTATTACATACATACAATTTCGTACACATTATATTCCCCAAACGTTATTAGAGACAAAAGTAGGAAACAGCTACATTATTTAAATTCTTTATCCCTTAAATACTGACTAATTCAAGTTTAATGACAATCCTCGTTTTAACTTCTTTTATTGGAGTGTGATATATATTCTCTTACATTCTATTTTAAGGGAATAGTAAGGTTAGAGACAGGTACAGATTCTCTGGACATGAGCTCACTCATCAAGCTCTCACCTCCCAGCCTTTTTCTGTTTCTTGGATTTTCCGACTTTATGAGCATAAGATGGACCTTTAGCAACATAAATTTGGTTTCACAGAATTTGGAAAAAAAAAAGAACGTTTTGATTGTTTGGATTGTAGTTAGGCACATTTGAATCTAAAGGTCCGCATGAAGATTGCAATTACTTAATGCAGTTTAGTAAGCTCTGGTTCTTCAATTGAATATTTATTGTCCTTGGTATAACAATCGTGTTCTGTTGTGTGGGCTTGTTTCACTGTATTGGCTGGGACAGGTAACACAATTGTTTGCCTGAGGCTCCTCTGGTATCTACGGTAACTGCCTCCCCAGCCTCAGCCCTGAACGCATCTTAAAATCTGATATGAGTTTGTAATACATTGCTCTCCGATGTCTAGGAAATGAAAACTGAACCTTTCTCTCTCCCCCCTCTCTTTCTCCCTCTTCCCCCTCACCCCCCCCCCCCCCCCCCCCCCGTCCCCCCCTGGCTGCAGGAGCAATTTTTGATGAATCCGCCAAGAAGGATGACGAGGTGTTCCGTATGGCGGTGGCCGACCTCAACCTCAACAACGAGATCCTGGAGACGGAAAAGATCACCATTTCCGTGGAGTTTGTGGACGGGAACAACCCCTTCCAGGCGGTGCAAGAAGGTCAGTCTGGGGTCATTCTGGGGTCATTCTGGGGTCAGTCTGGGGTTGGTCTGGGGTCGGTGTAGGGTTGGTCTTGGGGCTTCTGTTCGTCCTGCATTGGCTCTGCATGGGGTGGGCGAGGAACCCTATAGGACGGTAATACTGAGAGCGGGAGCCGTTGATTGGCTGATCCTTCAGTGGGAGGAGCCTTGTAGTCATACTGGCTACACTCTCAGGAGGAAGGTGCAAAAAATGTTCCTAAATAGGTACAAGACTGGAGTGGTACCCTATAGGTACATAAGGTTGCACCCATGGGTTTTATAATTGATTTGTACTTTTTTGCTTGCAGAAGGTACTTACCAGTACCAAAGAAAATTACTCTACCTTTCAGGGTTCATTTTGGGAAAGTCGTTCCTTAAAAAAACAAAAAAATGTACCTCTACTGTACCTTTGTTTCTGAGAGGGTGTAGAGTATTTGACAGGTGGTGCCAGTCATGTCCCAGAAGAAGAAGAACAAGCACAGAGTGCATCGGTGGGAGGTTACAGCGCATTTTTAAAATTTAATTTAAAGAGGCCGCTCTGTGGGCGTTTGTGAAATGCACCGTTTTACGTCTGCTTTTATACGCCCGTCACAGACAGTCCAACCGCCGCGCGCCTTCACAAAGGGATCTAATGTGGAATCGTATCAAAGACCGCACTCTTAAAGAAATGTACGATAAAGGAAGAGGAGATTCAATGTGTCTGACGGAGATAAGGGACGGAAGCCAGAGGAGAGCTGTGGGACTCACCTTGGTTTGTAGATGTATAGTTATTAGGCAATTAAAATAAAGGAAAAGTGGCACCCTCCTCTCCCACAGAATCGGTCCTGCGTGTTGATAATTTGCATATCTAGCTTGCGTTAGATAAGAGCAGTTTTAATAAGCAGTTGTTGAATCGAATGCTTGATACAGAAATAAAAGGAAGAGTCGGATTTTGAACAGCCAAATACATGCAAATGGAATCAGCAGAAGTGAGAAGTTCTCTGGGGAGTTATCCTGGCTGAATTGTGCAGGAAGTGCTTCAGCCAGATCCTAGGTGGCCACATTTTGTTCTGATTTGAATTGGGAGCCGTTTGCAATGGTGTCCCCTGCTGCGGTCTGGCCAAGTCAGTGGCATTTAAAGGCGAGAGTTTCTGTTCCTGAGTGCGAGTTCTCCAATAGCTCACCGTTGCCAGTTCACAAACACACAGGCCTTTGATTTCTCCTGTCTCCCATCAATCCAGTGAGAAGCCTGCCGTCCAATTTACTGGTTTTCCTTCTCCCACTCAACATACCCCCCCCCCCACATATCTTTTCCTGTTGTACTCTCGAAAAAATGCTTCACAAAACAATTACATTCATATATGTTCCAAGAATTCAACTCAACAGTGAATAAAACCCACAAGATTTGATTAATAATGGTATTGCAAAAGGTACAACAAGGAATCTTTACTTTGCAGTGCGGTGAGAGATGCAAATAATGACTCACCTTTGCTAATATCTCTCAAGTTGAATGACATTAAGGTTCAGGATCGCATAATGTACACAATGCACATGTTTACATTGAGGATTCTGAAGGAGATAAATCTGTTTTTTGAATGGATTCAAGTGGAGGGTATGAGGATGCTGTAGAGGAACAGAGCCTCCGTGTTCATCCTGCAGTGAGAGGCTCCTGGACAGACTCCTAACGCACAGCTAAACCTGCGATGATACCTTTACGATGAGTACGTCCCCTGGATCTGAGATTTGACAAAAAAAAAAAAAAAAAGTTTTTTTTAAATGCTTCCAGCAGCAGTTTGGCAGAGCGTGGCTCTGTCACAGCGCCCCGGTGCGCTTCAGCAAACCGTCTGTTTGGCTCGGGAGCCGAACGATTATCCCGACCGTTAAATAAAGAAAGGGATCCACAGCACGTTGTCATCTCGGGGTGGGGGGGATGAGGGAGGGGGGGGGGGGGGACAAAAAAGAAAGAGGGAACCGGCACGGCTAAATTTCAGAGTCTGCGTTCATTTTGCATGCGCCGCCTGGCTCCAGCAGCGCCTGGTCTCCAGGCTAACTCCTGTAGCGTCGGCTGTTCGCCGTAGTAGTTTAGTTTCTGTCACCGCCGCCTCTGACATAAAACCTATGGGCGGGTTCCAGTACCAAATTGCACAGGTAATTACAAGCAGACCGTTTCTGCGTTTGGCACGGAGCCCTGCCGCTGTTTACAAGGTGACACCAGTCAATCCCTCGTTTATTTCGCTGTTGAACATTAAGTTATTCTCAAGAGAGCCGACTGCTATCCTCGAACCTCGGGAAAAAAAAAGAAAAAGAAAAAGAACAACCCCTCCCCCCCCCCCCCCCCCCCCCCGCCCAGCCCTCGCATTGCACGCTGAGCGACAACATGCTTCTTCTGAGGGAATTACCCATCGAGGCTTCTGTATATCCAGCGCGGTTTTGTCCGTGCTCTAATTGTCCCTCGTAAGTCTGACAGTTTGCACTAATCCATATGCTCCTAAAGATGTTTCCACCAGAGAGGAGGGCGTGACAGAGCCTTCCGCTGAGAGTCGTTTCCCAACGCAGAGCAGCTGTCCATAAATTCCGAAGAAAACAAAACCCGCCACTTTGCGCGTAGGCGCGACCCCCCCCCCCCTTCTTTTTGTCGTGGTTTTCGGGAGGAACGTCATTATGGCGTTCAGTCCACCCCTTCCTCTCACATTCGCGCTCAGCAGTCACTATCCCTCCATCTTTTCGACTTAATGAGATAATTAGCCTAGCAGGTAGATGCTTGCGATGTTTTTTTTTTTTGTTTTTTTATCGGGCGATGTCGATTTAACGTGGCGGTAATTGGCGGTAAAGCCACCGCGGTCGAGAGGGGGGGGGAGGGGGGGGGCACGGGGAAGAGTGACGTCGCTTTTCGGCAGCCGCCACGCCCGTGTCCCAACCTTGTCTCACGGGACACGCGCAGATTCCCGTTCGGAACGACAACAGGCACGCGCAAAAAAGCGGACGACTGCGGGGGTACAAAAAATAATAAAAAATAAAACAATGAATGAATTAATGAATGGTGGATGATTGAGTGAATGAATTAATCATTGCATTGATATAGCACTTCTCCGAACGCTCAAAGTGCTTCACAGTAATGAGTGGGGACTCAGCTCACCCACCACTAATGTGCAGCACCCACCTGGGTGATGCACGGCAGCCATTTTGTGCGTCAGAACGCTCACCGCACATTGGCTGAGGTGGAGAAGGGAACCTCTTCAGTATTGAGGAGAAGGGTTCGAATGTGGAAGACAGCTGGCAGCCAGAGAGCTGATTTGCAACAGGAGAGAAGTGTCAGAGTCGTACCCCTTTGAACTGTAGATGTCTTAACTTCTGAAAGAGACAAATATTCTGGAGGAACTAAGATCACACTTCTCCGTGTATCTGACTGACTGTGGGTTCTCACAGTCTCTTTGAAAACACCCTCTGATTTTCCCCCTCCCAGAACAGCTGTCCATGTTTAAAAAAAAAGACCTGACCTGACCAAGGGCAAGTGCTTAACAGTGAAACATCACAGCTTAACTGAGGAGAACTCGATACCAGGTGTATTTGGAAAGCGAATGGAGATCAGCTGTTTATAAATATTTCAGCAGGTGGAGAAGCTACTCTGAATGATAAATGCTTCGGCCTGGACTCTCGGTTGTCCGCAAGCTTTTGTTCAGGGCGTTTAAAATCGCAAAAGCGTGAAAGACAAACTCTCGACCAATGATGTGCTTCCAGGGCTAACTCGCAGAAATCGGCTTTGAAGCATCAACACCCTTTACGTGGAGAGAGATCCCACGTGAGCCGACTCTATCGGGTCTCAGTGCAGAGCTTTTTATTTATTTATTTATTTATTTTTAACCACTCAAGACTTCTTATTTATGAATATTTATGCTCTTATATTTTCCATTATTTTCCGCGCCTGGGTAGCCAAAAAAATTTTGAGGATAAATTATTCAAAATGCCTGCGACCTCTGGTCCCTGGTGTGAATCAGACTCTTTTTGGGCAGCCAGCGGCCTTTGGCAGGGGGTCGGGATGCTCCCCTCCAGAAAGGCTGTCAGCGTGATTGATACTGGCGCCCATTGATCTCCCCTCGCCTTGTGCGCCCGCGTCCCGAGGATTCGGTTTCCTAGCTGCGGTGTCAAGGTGAAGAGGTCTGTTCTCTCCTCGTCTTCCTCCTGCGCGCTGCTGGAGAAGCCTTGGCTGGTCTTCGGGTAATGTGAAAGCTCTCCGTATCGATTTCCGTTCCGCAGTTTTTTTTTGTTGTTTTTGTTTTTGTTTATTCTAATGAAAGGAGTCATTAGAAATCTCCTGCCAGTAGAAGTTTGCTTTTACACAACGATCAGGTGAAGGCTGCTGGAGTGGGTCTCTTAAAATAAAAAAATTAAAAAACCTCGCAATGGTTGACCTTGATGTTACCGTTTGATTTAATGGGCTTATACCTGAGCCGGAAATGCAGGAAATCTTAAGATGCTAATTCTAAGTTCTTAAAAGCATTTATTTGGGCAAGAGCGCACGGTGGCGTGTGCAGCATATGCGGGTGCTGGATAATGCTTAGTTTTTCCAAGCAAGCAATTTTTCTCAGCATGGGTTTTTTTTTCGGAGAAGCCTGATTGGTGCCTTTAGGGGTCATTATTTGTAAGATGGAGGAACCTTCTGGATTAGTTATTAGCAGGAAATATACTGGCTTATTATAAAAGGCTTTCAAACATCAGCTGCACTTACATTATTATGTATTGTTGCTTATAAAAGATATGTAGGTGGAAGGGACAATATTTATTTTGTGTGTGAGTGCTGTGAGTACTGATTTAGCAGTGAGGCGTACCATACGCAGGTGGACAGAAACCCATGGTTTTTCATCTTCACAGTATTTTTTTATAAGGTGTAACAAAAAAGAACACCCTTCAGAATTTAAATTATACCATCGCACAGATACTGCGAAGAATATGTTGGATCAAAAAAAGATGGGAAACGGGGAACCTGGGCTGTAGTTCCTTCACGGTTCACCCGGTATGGATGCAGGTACGCTCAAATTAAATGACCTCATACATATGATTTTGCATTTAAATTATAGTATTCATGATATTTACCTTGTTTTCCATCCATTTTAAATGGGTTTTCAGGTGTTTTCAATGGTACCAATGGCTTCAAATGAGAGTTTAGGGCTCAAATTAGGGTTCAGCTAGGGTTAGGGTTAGGAAAACGGTAAGTCTGAGGGTTGAGGCAAGTTTACGGTTGTGTTCAGCAGCTTGAAGAAAGGTTGGGACATGAGTTTTATTGATTTTGAATGAACCAAAAAAAATGTCTAGTAGCATGTCTACCCATGACCATACAAAATGTCTAATACATGCATGTTTTTCTTAGGGAGAACATTTTTCTTTTTTAAATGACCTCATACATATGATTTTGCATTTAAATTATAGTATTCATGATATTTACCTTGTTTTCCATCCATTTTAAATGGGTTTTCAGGTGTTTTCAATGGTACCAATGGCTTCAAATGGGAGTTTAGGGCTCAAATTAGGGTTCGGTTAGGGTTAGGAAAACGGTAAGTCTGAGGGTTGAGGCAAGTTTACGGTTGTGTTCAGCAGCTTGAAGAAAGGTTGGGACATGAGTTTTATTGATTTTGAATGAAGCAAAAAAAATGTCTAGTAGCATGTCTACCCATGACCATACAAAATGTCTAATACATGCATGTTTTTCTTAGGGAGAACATTTTTCTTTTTTAAATGACCTCATACATATGATTTTGCATTTAAATTATAGTATTCATGATATTTACCTTGTTTTCCATCCATTTTAAATGGGTTTTCAGGTGTTTTCAATGGTACGAATGGCTTCAAATGAGAGTTTAGGGCTCAAATTAGG
This sequence comes from Anguilla anguilla, assembly GCF_013347855.1. NCBI lineage: Eukaryota > Metazoa > Chordata > Actinopteri > Anguilliformes > Anguillidae > Anguilla > Anguilla anguilla. Next base: position 45,504,835 of record NC_049210.1, read on the forward strand.
GTTCAGCTAGGGTTAGGGTTAGGAAAACGGTAAGTCTGAGGGTTGAGGCAAGTTTACGGTTGTGTTCAGCAGCTTGAAGAAAGGTTGGGACATGAGTTTTATTGATTTTGAATGAACCAAAAAAAATGTCTAGTAGCATGCCTACCCATGACCATACAAAATGTCTAATACATGCATGTTTTTCTTAGGGAGAACATTTTTCTTTTTTAAATGACCTCATACATATGATTTTGCATTTAAATTATAGTATTCATGATATTTACCTTGTTTTCCGTCCATTTTAAATGGGTTTTCAGGTGTTTTCAATGGTACCAATGGCTTCAAATTAGAGTTTAGGGCTCAAATTAGGGTTCAGCTAGGGTTAGGGTTAGGAAAACGGTAAGTCTGAGGGTTGAGGCAAGTTTACGGTTGTGTTCAGCAGCTTGAAGAAAGGTTGGGACATGAGTTTTATTGATTTTGAATGAAGCAAAAAAAATGTCTAGTAGCATGTCTACCCATGACCATACAAAATGTCTAATACATGCATGTTTTTCTTAGGGAGAACATTTTTCTTTTTTAAATGACCTCATACATATGATTTTGCATTTAAATTATAGTATTCATGATATTTACCTTGTTTTCCATCCATTTTAAATGGGTTTTCAGGTGTTTTCAATGGTACGAATGGCTTCAAATGAGAGTTTAGGGCTCAAATTAGGGTTCAGCTAGGGTTAGGGTTAGGAAAACGGTAAGTCTGAGGGTTGAGGCAAGTTTACGGTTGTGTTCAGCAGCTTGAAGAAAGGTTGGGACATGAGTTTTATTGATTTTGAATGAACCAAAAAAAATGTCTAGTAGCATGTCTACCCATGACCATACAAAATGTCTAATACATGCATGTTTTTCTTAGGGAGAACATTTTTCTTTTTTAAATGACCTCATACATATGATTTTGCATTTAAATGATAGTATTCATGATATTTACCTTGTTTTCCATCCATTTTAAATGGGTTTTCAGGTGTTTTCAATGGTACCAATGGCTTCAAATGAGAGTTTAGGGCTCAAATTAGGGTTCAGCTAGGGTTAGGGTTAGGAAAACGGTAAGTCTGAGGGTTGAGGCAAGTTTACGGTTGTGTTCAGCAGCTTGAAGAAAGGTTGGGACATGAGTTTTATTGATTTTGAATGAACCAAAAAAAATGTCTAGTAGCATGTCTACCCATGACCATACAAAATGTCTAATACATGCATGTTTTTCTTAGGGAGAACATTTTTCTTTTTTAAATGACCTCATACATATGATTTTGCATTTAAATTATAGTATTCATGATATTTACCTTGTTTTCCGTCCATTTTAAATGGGTTTTCAGGTGTTTTCAATGGTACCAATGGCTTCAAATGAGAGTTTAGGGCTCAAATTAGGGTTCAGCTAGGGTTAGGGTTAGGAAAACGGTAAGTCTGAGGGTTGAGGCAAGTTTACGGTTGTGTTCAGCAGCTTGAAGAAAGGTTGGGACATGAGTTTTATTGATTTTGAATGAACCAAAAAAAATGTCTAGTAGCATGCCTACCCATGACCATACAAAATGTCTAATACATGCATGTTTTTCTTAGGGAGAACATTTTTCTTTTTAAATGACCTCATACATATGATTTTGCATTTAAATTATAGTATTCATGATATTTACCTTGTTTTCCATCCATTTTAAATGGGTTTTCAGGTGTTTTCAATGGTACCAATGGCTTCAAATGAGAGTTTAGGGCTCAAATTAGGGTTCAGCTAGGGTTAGGGTTAGGAAAACGGTAAGTCTGAGGGTTGAGGCAAGTTTACGGTTGTGTTCAGCAGCTTGAAGAAAGGTTGGGACATGAGTTTTATTGATTTTGAATGAAGCAAAAAAAATGTCTAGTAGCATGTCTACCCATGACCATACAAAATGTCTAATACATGCATGTTTTTCTTAGGGAGAACATTTTTCTTTTTTAAATGACCTCATACATATGATTTTGCATTTAAATTATAGTATTCATGATATTTACCTTGTTTTCCATCCATTTTAAATGGGTTTTCAGGTGTTTTCAATGGTACGAATGGCTTCAAATGAGAGTTTAGGGCTCAAATTAGGGTTCAGCTAGGGTTAGGGTTAGGAAAACGGTAAGTCTGAGGGTTGAGGCAAGTTTACGGTTGTGTTCAGCAGCTTGAAGAAAGGTTGGGACATGAGTTTTATTGATTTTGAATGAACCAAAAAAAATGTCTAGTAGCATGTGTACCCATGACCATACAAAATGTCTAATACATGCATGTTTTTCTTAGGGAGAACATTTTTCTTTTTTAAATGACCTCATACATATGATTTGCATTTAAATTATAGTATTCATGATATTTACCTTGTTTTCCATCCATTTTAAATGGGTTTTCAGGTGTTTTCAATGGTACCAATGGCTTCAAATGAGAGTTTAGGGCTCAAATTAGGGTTCAGCTAGGGTTAGGGTTAGGAAAACGGTAAGTCTGAGGGTTGAGGCAAGTTTACGGTTGTGTTCAGCAGCTTGAAGAAAGGTTGGGACATGAGTTTTATTGATTTTGAATGAACCAAAAAAAATGTCTAGTAGCATGTCTACCCATGACCATACAAAATGTCTAATACATGCATGTTTTTCTTAGGGAGAACATTTTTCTTTTTTAAATGACCTCATACATATGATTTTGCATTTAAATTATAGTATTCATGATATTTACCTTGTTTTCCGTCCATTTTAAATGGGTTTTCAGGTGTTTTCAATGGTACCAATGGCTTCAAATGAGAGTTTAGGGCTCAAATTAGGGTTCAGCTAGGGTTAGGGTTAGGAAAACGGTAAGTCTGAGGGTTGAGGCAAGTTTACGGTTGTGTTCAGCAGCTTGAAGAAAGGTTGGGACATGAGTTTTATTGATTTTGAATGAACCAAAAAAAATGTCTAGTAGCATGCCTACCCATGACCATACAAAATGTCTAATACATGCATGTTTTTCTTAGGGAGAACATTTTTCTTTTTTAAATGACCTCATACATATGATTTTGCATTTAAATTATAGTATTCATGATATTTACCTTGTTTTCCGTCCATTTTAAATGGGTTTTCAGGTGTTTTCAATGGTACCAATGGCTTCAAATGAGAGTTTAGGGCTCAAATTAGGGTTCAGCTAGGGTTAGGGTTAGGAAAACGGTAAGTCTGAGGGTTGAGGCAAGTTTACGGTTGTGTTCAGCAGCTTGAAGAAAGGTTGGGACATGAGTTTTATTGATTTTGAATGAAGCAAAAAAAATGTCTAGTAGCATGTCTACCCATGACCATACAAAATGTCTAATACATGCATGTTTTTCTTAGGGAGAACATTTTTCTTTTTTAAATGACCTCATACATATGATTTTGCATTTAAATTATAGTATTCATGATATTTACCTTGTTTTCCGTCCATTTTAAATGGGTTTTCAGGTGTTTTCAATGGTACCAATGGCTTCAAATGAGAGTTTAGGGCTCAAATTAGGGTTCAGCTAGGGTTAGGGTTAGGAAAACGGTAAGTCTGAGGGTTGAGGCAAGTTTACGGTTGTGTTCAGCAGCTTGAAGAAAGGTTGGGACATGAGTTTTATTGATTTTGAATGAAGCAAAAAAAATGTCTAGTAGCATGTCTACCCATGACCATACAAAATGTCTAATACATGCATGTTTTTCTTAGGGAGAACATTTTTCTTTTTTAAATGACCTCATACATATGATTTTGCATTTAAATTATAGTATTCATGATATTTACCTTGTTTTCCATCCATTTTAAATGGGTTTTCAGGTGTTTTCAATGGTACGAATGGCTTCAAATGAGAGTTTAGGGCTCAAATTAGGGTTCAGCTAGGGTTAGGGTTAGGAAAACGGTAAGTCTGAGGGTTGAGGCAAGTTTACGGTTGTGTTCAGCAGCTTGAAGAAAGGTTGGGACATGAGTTTTATTGATTTTGAATGAAGCAAAAAAAATGTCTAGTAGCATGTCTACCCATGACCATACAAAATGTCTAATACATGCATGTTTTTCTTAGGGAGAACATTTTTCTTTTTTAAATGACCTCATACATATGATTTTGCATTTAAATTATAGTATTCATGATATTTACCTTGTTTTCCATCCATTTTAAATGGGTTTTCAGGTGTTTTCAATGGTACCAATGGCTTCAAATGAGAGTTTAGGGCTCAAATTAGGGTTCAGCTAGGGTTAGGGTTAGGAAAACGGTAAGTCTGAGGGTTGAGGCAAGTTTACGGTTGTGTTCAGCAGCTTGAAGAAAGGTTGGGACATGAGTTTTATTGATTTTGAATGAAGCAAAAAAAAATGTCTAGTAGCATGTCTACCCATGACCATACAAAATGTCTAATACATGCATGTTTTTCTTAGGGAGAACATTTTTCTTTTTTAAATGACCTCATACATATGATTTTGCATTTAAATTATAGTATTCATGATATTTACCTTGTTTTCCATCCATTTTAAATGGGTTTTCAGGTGTTTTCAATGGTACCAATGGCTTCAAATGAGAGTTTAGGGCTCAAATTAGGGTTCAGCTAGGGTTAGGGTTAGGAAAACGGTAAGTCTGAGGGTTGAGGCAAGTTTACGGTTGTGTTCAGCAGCTTGAAGAAAGGTTGGGACATGAGTTTTATTGATTTTGAATGAACCAAAAAAAATGTCTAGTAGCATGTCTACCCATGACCATACAAAATGTCTAATACATGCATGTTTTTCTTAGGGAGAACATTTTTCTTTTTAAATGACCTCATACATATGATTTTGCATTTAAATTATAGTATTCATGATATTTACCTTGTTTTCCATCCATTTTAAATGGGTTTTCAGGTGTTTTCAATGGTACCAGTGGCTTCAAATGAGAGTTTAGGGCTCAAATTAGGGTTCAGCTAGGGTTAGGGTTAGGAAAACGGTAAGTCTGAGGGTTGAGGCAAGTTTACGGTTGTGTTCAGCAGCTTGAAGAAAGGTTGGGACATGAGTTTTATTGATTTTGAATGAACCAAAAAAAATGTCTAGTAGCATGTGTACCTATGACCATACAAAATGTCTAATACATGCATGTTTTTCTTAGGGAGAACATTTTTCTTTTTTAAAGCAGACATTCGGCACTTTAACCCCAAATTCATTGTATTTGATTTTAAATCCGGTGTGGTGGAGTGCAGAGTTGAAACTACAAAACAAAATAATTAATAAAAATAGTGTGGCTGTCCCAATACTTACAGACAGCGCTGTGTTCAGCAGGTCAGTGGTGAGGTCACAGGTGCAATCAGTTCAGCCGCGTCAGCACAGTCGCGACGGTAAGTTCCGGAAATTCGTTGTCCCCTCTCCGGGCTGGCGGCCTCGGGGTGTGTGTGTGTGTGTGGGGGGGGACAGGACAGAAATGGCGGCGGGGGGGGGGGGGGTTCGCTAACAACACATGGAAATTACGATACCGGGATGTCTCCTGGAGTACACAGGAGCTGCGGCGGGGGGGTTGGGGGGTGGGAGCGGTGTTTCCTGGGAGCAGGGAATCGAAAACAGCGGGGGGCTGGTTTTTCCATTTTTACATTACGGTGCCGCACAATGAGAACCTCCATCGCTGCGGTCTGAAGGCGTGGCGTGCTGTCACCTGTTCAGCGTAACAGGCCTCTTCTGTGTGGAATTCACGTTTCTCACGCGTGTCCTGGAAATGATTATGATTGATACAAGCAGGTGAATTTGTTTTTCCCCCTCTTGCTTCCTCTCTCGATGGCTCGTTTCCATGGAATTATTTGTCATATAAATTAACGCGGACATTTCCATTGCTTACTGCTGTTTATTGAGGTAATACCAATTCAGTTTATTTCAGTTGAAATGATATGAAACCTCAAGGAATTCTACTGTGCTGTTAAGAGAGACAGCATTCACAACACACTTAAAAAAGAATTAAAAAAAAAAGGACTGAATGTGAGTGGTTCATGACATTTGACTTTCAGAAATGCAGAAAAAGCAAGCCGTGCAGCTGCACAGAGTCACATTGACTAGGCAAAGAAAGATTGTTTTTAAACCTTATTTTTTCATGTCAGTGGTCTCCCTTTGCATGGTTAAGGGTTGATTGCATGACAGTTGAACTGGTGCTTAGTTGGCCTCGATTCAAAGGTTTAACCATTTCTTGTGTTTCGTTCTTGTGGCACACAAAGAACGAAACAGAGAGGTGCGTCAAAGGCGCTATAAGCTGTGCTCTCTAAAAACAGATGTGTTAAAAACAGCGCTTAACGTGTCATTTTTTAACACACCTCCTTGTCTAGCTAAGGACAGTGCAGTTTGTGTTTCATAATGGAATCCAAGAAAAACCTTCTAGGTCCTAGAAGTGGAGGTGGAGTTGGAGCAGTCATTTTCTGTTACCTTACAACACAGTCTGTGTTAAAAAGTCTCCTTTTGGAACGGGTAAATTGCATATCTGTAACTCAAATGTAGTAGCTTTCACACAGCGTGTGTTGAAAGTAATGCAAAGGTGGTAATCGGGTAGGACAACGCATCCTTCTTGAGAGTGCTTCTCTATCTTCCCTTCCCTTCCTGCCCTGTGCCCCCCCCCCTCCCCTCTTTTGGCCTCCTTCTACCTCCTGCCTCCAAACCCCCCCCCCCCCCCACCGTTCCACATCCTCTCTCTCTCACGCACCGCCTCCGTCTCTCTCCGCATCCCTCCCAGCATTCCCTGGGAAGCGCCCCAATCCAATTATCTGGGCTGTAATCAGCAGGGGGGGGGGGGCGAGGGGGGGGGGGGGGCACGTCCAGCGGCGGGGCTGACAGCGGTAATAAAGCGGCGGTATGGCGGTATTCTGCGGCTGACAGCCGGACGGGACCCTTCTGCCGGGGGCTTGACGGCGCCTCGGAGGAACTTGGCGCGGGCGAGAGCGGGCGAGAGCGGGCGGCTGCCCGGCCGTCCTGGCGGAGTTGGCGCCCGCGAAGTTTTCCCATAAGTGACGGACAAAAGGCCCCTTCTCCGCCTCTGACAGCCCGGCGGCGGGGCGTCGGTGGGACGGCGGCGGGAGGTTCCGGGCGCTTCCTTCCCCGCGCAGCACGGGGGCTCGCCGAGGGGCGCCTTCGCCACAAAGCCGCCGCGGGGGGGGGGGGGGCATTCTCCCGCCAAAACACCGCCCCCCCCACCCCGCCAATACCAAGCGGAGGCGACGACATCTCCTGTCTCTCCGATGGCCAGGCCTTTAGATGTGTCACTCAGTGCGTATTCATCATTAATAGTGATGTGAGGGTTGAGGCACGCAAAGGGAGCAGCAGGGGTTGGGGGGAGGGGGGGGCGGGTGATGACATCATGCATACAGATATAAGACAGGCTCTGGCCTGTGAACTCCCAGCCCCCCCCTTGCACAGATTCATAGGCGGTCAGTGCTGCTCAGTCTGCGTGGACTGATGCTTCCCACTGTTCACCACATGGTCAGGTGACCCGTCGGTTAAGACTGGGTCATGTGACCTGTCAGTCAACACAAGTTCATCATGTGACCACTTTCAGCGTGTGATCAGGTGAGCCATCTGTTATAGACAGGGTCACGTGACCTGTATATCAACACAGTGATGTCATAACAGCTCTCAGGGTGTGGTCCAGTGAGCCATCTGTATAGACAGGGTCACGTGACCTGTATGTCATCACAGGGTGATGTAACGGCTTCCAGGGTGTGGATTGATCTGATGGGCCATGTCTAGAGACAGGGTCATGTGACCTGGCAGCCAACACAGGGGCTTCTGTTCAATCACTTGTCCTTAACTTTGACCTGCAAGTAAATGCGAGTATAATACTCTATTCACAAGCTCAGTCTGGTCTGTTATTTTTAATGATCTCTGAACTCTGTCTGCCAAAATCTGTTCATGGGGGAAAGAAATCCTGCTTTTATTTGTTAGTCAAAATTAAGGACAAATGCTGACTGAGTCTCGGTCATGTGACCTGATATTAACTTCATGCAGTCAGGTGAGCCATCCGTCTAAAGCAGGTCATGTGACCAATGCCTAAGGTCCATGTGACCCATGTTCTTGGAGCCCAGAGGTCACAGGTCACCTCACCCACCCGTTACATACGGCGCACAGTGTTTGGACTCGTTTGGACTCGTTTCATCTGCGCCCAGTGCAGTTTAGATCTTCTTTATGGCTCCATAAAAATGAGCATTTTGATCATTTGGACCGGCACCAGCCGCTGCTCAGACCCAGACGCTCCTCCCCAGATCCCCTCTTCCTTTCATTAAAGAATGAAACCCCAAACAATCAGCCCATCTGACTCCATTGTTTGGGAGAAGATTCTCTGACAGCCCGACAAAAAACGGTCTATGTGTTAATAAAAGACCCCTAAAAACAATATGGCAAATGAAGAGTAAGAATGTTCCTATTTTATACCTGTTTTTTATGGGGTCTATAAAGTATAGTGCATCCACTGGCCAAAAAAGCTCTCCCTGCTTCACTGTTCTGTATTCCACAAGGAATTCTCCCTCATTGGTCCATATGGCTCAGTATGCAAATGAAGGGGCTGCCACGACCGAGAGGTACGGGTGCCTCATTCAGGAAATAACTTTTTCTGTGAAGCATTTTAATTATGAGCGTCGGTCAGCGTTTCTCTGAGTTGCGTTGTTGTGTACGGGCGCATTTTAGCAAGCTTCTGTTATGCCTCTGTGGCCGTCAGTTCCCAGAAGGCGGAGTCCGGCTCTCCCTGGGCGCTGTCGTGTCCTCCCGTGCCATCGGGAGCCCTTCCCACAATGCACCGCACGTACAAAAAGTAATAACTTTCATTTATCTCCCAAATTTCCTTCTTAACCCCAATCTTGGTCTTTAAAATCACCCCCATGGATCCTGTCAGCCTAATGACACTTTTCCATCTCCCAGCGAGAGCGAGAGGGAGGGAGGGAGGGAGAGAGAGAGAGAGGGAGGGAGGGAGAGAGAGAGGGAATGAGTCGGGCTCTGAAATGCGGGCTCTTCTTCAGTGAGAATCTGATTGTGAAAATGAGCAATGGCCTCGAACCCGGGACGCGTATCGAATACAGATCAGCCGCACGCTTCCGCCGTATTGATCTGGATCGCTTTCAGCGATGGTAATGATGCGGCCTTCCTCTTTGAAAAGTGGCCACCGATCTTTCGGGGGTGGGGTGTTTCTGTGTCCCTTTCGCCAGCAAGGGGGGAGTGGGGGGGGTTTGGGTATGGGGTGGTCGATTTCATTGCTTTAAGGTGGGGCTCTTCACAGGGAGGGCGTGTCAGGATGGTGGTAAGAGGGGGAGGGGTCACAGCGGTGTGTTCGGAGGTGTTCCCAAGTCAAAAAACTTTACTAAACAGTGGAGGCAGCGCCCTGTGTGTAAAGCACATTATCCTATGATTCAGGGTGCTTTAACTGCTGGCTGCTAAAATGATGATCTCAACCCTGCCTCCCCCCGCCCCCCCCCCCCCCGCCCTCCTCCTCTGCAGCTAACTCTCCTCCATTTGCATAGGCGGTGAAAACGCAGGGCAGTGGATTGATTTGTCACTGATTTCCCCGCTTGGCCTGCAGCTCAGAGGTCAGGCGGCGCGTAGCCGACTGCAGCAGACGGGGCGAGAGCGCACGTTTCACGTCATTAAGTATTCCGTCTACTGATCATCGGCTAGAAAAAGCGTGGCCGCGAAGGGGGGGGGGGGGGGGGCTTGAGGGGGCGCTTTGAGGGTTAGACTCCATCCCCCCCGATGGGTTTTGATTTTTTTCCGCGCGGTGACTTTGAAGCCCCGGCGCCTGCACCTGTGTCACCGACGCCTTCGTTACCGAAACAATCCCCGCGGCAAATTCGCACCTCACCCCGCCGCGCGATCTCTGCTTCTCATTACCAGCCCGTTTGAAAGGGCCTTCGAGGGGGTCTGCTCTCCGAATTAACATCCCGTTAACCTTTACGAAGGCGCGATCGTACCTTGAGATGGTTTTTTTCTTTTTTCTCTTTTCTCTGTGTAATTTTATGAGTCGACGCGCGTTTGAATATAAGAGTCCGGGGACTGTGTTTGATGTCCAAGGGCACAGTGAAGTCAATGACCTGTGCGAGCCAGGTGTAAATGGTTGGTCCTTTGTAGTTTATCCAGTGGAATACTCTCTGTGTTTTTTTCCCCTCGATGAATATTTATCAGTCCCATTTTGAGTGACATGCTGTACACATGTTTCCATGTCAACTAACGCAGCGGCTCCAGCAGTGTTGCCTTGTGTAGGAGGAGCTTCATGTTTGGATCCTCCCATGTCCGCCCCCCCCCCCCCTCCTGCTCCCTTGCTCCTGGATTGACAGTACCGGAATCCTGCAGGTGTCATCCATCACTCTGACAGCGATTAGAAACCCCAGCTGTTGACATCTGGGACAGGCTGTCAGTCGGCAGCCCTGAGTTACCGCGTTGATCTCCGCGCCGCGGCGTGCGTAAATCAGACCCGAATAAAGGATAGAAGAAAAAAGAATCCCTCACCCAGTGTTCCGTCATCATCGTATATTCGATAGTGCAAAGTCCTCAGGGTGGGGATGCGGAGATGAAGCCGGAGATGTCTCGGGGGGGGGTTAGGGTTGGGAGGGGGGGCTTTGGGGGTGTGCGCGAGCAAACGAACGAAGGAAAACCAGGCGGCCGGTTCTCTCTCTCTAGACCCGGGCGGTGCAAGTCCACCCACTCAGGTACAGAGCGTATCCCACCAAAGAAAGCCACTGCATCACACACTGCAGCCTCTGCAGCAAACCTTCCTCTTCATCAAAGAAGAAGAAGAAAATAAAGGGCTGTGGAGGGTTCATTGTGTAGATATTGGGGTGGGGGGGGGGGGGTGGGATTACGACATAGAAAGCCTGCTTTGATGTCTCCAGCCCAGCTTTCTCAGTCAATACCTTTAGCCTTTCCGTCAGATACCGCCAAGTCATCAATCAGTCAGGGAATCGCATGCGCGTGGAACGCGTCTAAATACGCACGCTGAAGAATCACGGGCCTTTGACTTTATGGGCATATCAATAATCTGTTCTTAGAATTTCCTTTTTTTAAACCCGGTTTTGGATGATAAAAGAAACCCATTCATGCACTCGAACATCGCTCAAATTATTATGTCTTATTTATGATGAATTTCCACATCAAGTCTTCATTAGAATGCTTTAAATGCCCATGCTGTTCTCCTTTCACGCTGTAATTATATCTAAGCTTATCGGAGGAACAGAGTATCCTTAGAATCGTTCGAATGGCAGATCTGCTAATTAAGCTATTAATAACGACGATCAAACATCACTCATTTCGTCTATCAGACTGCACTTTTGTCAGTGAATCATAATTTCATATAAAACACCTCAAGACGAGTCATTAGATTTGACTGATATATGACACTGTTGATGCTCGGCCACCATCACTAATAATCCAGTTATAAAGTTAAGGGCTTTTTAGCAAACTTTCTACATGTATTCTGTATTGTGAAAAGAATACCGTGTATGCCCAAAGCTGTTTCTCCATATTTACATTGGTGTGGAAACTGATATGTTGATTAATTTGCATTATCCTTGTCAAACAAATAAATAAATAAATAAATCATATTCTCATGGTGAGTTGAAGAACACAAACATTTCGGTTCTAAAATTGATTTGGACTCGATGTTGATTGAGTAGCATGTGCGAGCGCTTCTTCCAACTCTTTTACTTCTCGCAAAAGTTTTTTTCTTTTGTCTGTTCCAGTGTGTTCTTAAATGATAACTGTTAAACAAATATTTGAATATATATTAATGCCAAAACTTCATCCTTATATCTGAGTTCTAAATAAATATTAATTTGATGCATGTCAGCAAATGCCACTAAAATGCAATTGAACGAAAAAGTGCCTTAAGCATTCCTTTCTTTCCTGTGTGTAGTACAGGGATGAGCAGAGAGGACTCTTTCTCCCAGGGTCCCTTGCAAGATAGAGATCAGGTGTTCCTCTTTATCCGCATCAGCCAGGTTTGGGACCGGGTGCAGCTGAGGTCTCGTCCCCTAGCGGGAAAATCGTGGGTGTGGGAGCACAAGAAGAAACGCGGAGATTTGAACAGTTTCGATTCTATTTACGCCCATAACGTCAGACCGAGAGGCACATAGTTTTCTGGCTATGCTGGACAGACCCCCCCCCCCCCCCCCCCCCTTCCCCTCCAAAAAAAAAAGACGGTCAATGGTACGTTTGCAGTGACGTGCACGGGCTTCCGAGGTGTTCTGGGGTCAGAGGCGTGGAAATGGGACGGTGGGTTAGTGAGCGGGGAGATGAGGGGGTGGGGGTCAGGTTAGGGTGGAGTGGGGGAATGAGGGGGTGGGGGTTAGGTTAGGGGGCAGCGGGGGAAAGGGATGGTGAGTAAACACGTGGAGACGAGCGTTGGCGTCGCCCCCCCCCCACAGCTGCAGTCCGACCCCGTGTTTTACATCGCGCGTTTACGCTCACACTCGTAGCGCGTAGCAGACGCTCTCTGTCCCGAGTGGCTCACGCTCTTGGCTCTACGGTTTCCCCTCACGCAGCTGGGTATTTCCTGTGGTGGCAGTTTGGCTTAATGACCACGCTCAGGAGTGCAATGGTGGTGCCCCATCTGGGAGTCACAAACCCAATTTCCCTGAGACGTTCCCCGGTCGTTATAATGCACCCCCTTTCCACAATCATTCGCTCTGCTCACTCTCACTGTATGACTCACGGTTAGGCCCCGCCTTTTTCTCACAGATATCGAGCGTTAAAGTCCCGCCCACTGCAAAAAAATATTACTGGACCTAGGAAGCAGTTTGAAATAATGGGATTTCCCATCGAGGAAAAATTTTAAAAAATTGCTATTTTCTCAATTACACAATTTCTCTTTCCCTAAATGACGTGTCACATATCAGTTGATTGTAAAAAAAAATAATATTTAAAAAATTTTATCCTCAGAATTATGATATCGTTAAAGATTATTGTTAATAGAAGTTGTGTAATTGTGTGCTCATGAGAAGATATGATTTTAAAAAAGATTTATGATTTTATGGGAAGTCCCGTTGCCTCAAGCCACTTCCTAGGTGCAGTCAATTTTTATTTATTTATTTATTTTTTGCAGTGGGTCGGACTCTAAGGTTCTGTTGTTGGTTGTGGGTCCTCCTTCTCTCTCACAGATATTGTCGAAACTTTTGTCTATTGCCTGCTCTTTTCGCAACTCCCTTTCACCCACAATGCACCCTGATTCCCATTATCTCTCCGCCGCACCCCCGGACAGCTTCTGTTCCGACCCACATACAATGGCGTCCGCTGGATCAGATTATAGGGCCGACCGTTCCTTCCTGCTCTCTCTCTCTCTCTCCGTCCCTCTCTCCCTCTCTCTCTCTCTGTCCCTCTCTCCCTCTCTCTCTCTCTCTCTCTGTCTCTCTCTCTCCCTCTCTCTCTCTCTCTCTCTGTCTCTCTCTCTCCCTCTCTCTCACTCTGTCCCTCTCTCTCTCTCTCTCTCTCTCTCTCTCTGTCCCTCTCTCTCTCTCTCTCTCTCTGTCCCTCTCCCCTCTCTCTCTCTCTCTGTCCCTCTCCCCTCTCTCTCTCTCTCCCCCTCTCTCTCTCTCTCTCTCTCACTGTCTCTCTCTCTCTCTCTCTCTCCCTCTCTCTCTGTCCCTCTCTCTCTCTCTCTCTCTCTCTCTCTCTGCTTTATTCATTCCCAAGTGTGTCTTCCTTATCTTTCCCAACTCAGCGGCTCCCCTGCGGAAATTAATGAGGTGGCTCCTGTTTGCCTTTCGTCCGTTTTTCCCATTCAGATTCCGGCCCGCTGTTTTTAAAGCCGCTGAGGCCGTCGCCGCGGACGACCTCGACCGCGGCCGAACGCGCGGCATAGCGCATAGCCTGCCGTGAGCGCGAGCGAGCCGGAGCGCGCCGGGCGGCGTGTGCGTTTAGCGTCCGGGCCGGTTTAATGCGGTGCCAGAGAGGGGGGCCTCCTCGCTGTGCTCAGATGAGATGAAGGCTTTTCATTGCCGGGCCTATAAAAACAGTCACCTTCTCCCCTCTCTTAATTGAATTAAGTTCTGTGTGTGTGTGTGTGTATATGCATGTGCGCCCTGTGTGTGTGTGTGGGAGCATGTGTATGTGCCCACACAGGCATGTTGACTCTGTGTGTGTGTGTGTGTGTGTGTGTGTGTGTGTGTGTGTGTGTGTGTGTGTGTGTGTGTGTGTGTGTGTGTGTGTGTATGTGTGTGTGTGTGTGTGTGGGTGGTGTGGGTGTGTGTGTGTGGCAGCCGGGCGGTAAACATCGCTAGAGAGTGTCCGTCCGGGAACCATAAACGCGGGTGGGGGACCGACGGGTGACGATATTGTGCCTTGACCGTGAGTGAGCCGGAGGTGAGGGGAGGTGTTTCCTGGCGAATGAGCTCCAGGTGTGGGGCGGAGTTTCCTGGAGGAAGAGCTCCAAGTGTAGGGGGCGTTTCCTGGAGGAAGTTCCAGGTGTAGGGCAGCGTTTCCTGGAGGAAGAGTTCCAGGTGTAGGAGATGTTTCCTGCATGCAGTGCTTCAGGTGTGGGGGAATCTGCTCGTTCGGCTGCAGGAACAGGAAATAGGAGACAGGAAGCTGCTGACAGGCTCAGCGTACGGTGCTCTCTCAGACCTGCCAGTTCAGCGTGACGCTGACCGCGGTCGGCGGGAATCCCGTTAAACCCGAAAAAAGCTCCAGTCGGAGACCGACAGCACGTCTCCGCGGCGACGGCGTCCTCACCCCGACAACCGTTGCCGTCTGGCTGGGGAATAACCGGTCGCTGATCGCCACGCTGTCGTGGCAACTCGTCTGCTTCGAAAGATCCCCCCCCCCCCCTCTTGACGTCAGATTTAGAGGGTGGCCCTCGAGCACCTGTTGCCCGGTGACCACAGTTTCGTGAGAGAACTCCCTGTCCGCGGGCCGGGCCCCACTGTGCCCCCCCCCCCCCCCCACCCACCAGCCCCCCCCCCACCAGCCCTGTATTTATTCCTACATCTATTTCATTTCTCTGCACCTCGTGCCGCTGACAGGTATAAATATTTCATGGTGCGGCGGCGGTGGGGGAGCCGGTGCGGTCCCCGCAGACCCAGTAATAAATCAAATAAGAGCGGAGTCTGATGAAATGTAAGTGGTGAGGTGTTATAAAGAACTGTTTCTGATCATGTTACGCAGCGATGCCACTCCGCTCTCCTCTCCTCTCCTCTCCTCTCCTCTCCTCTCCTCTCCTCTCCTCTCTCAGCTCTCCATCTTTATTCTCTCGCCTGGCTGTTGTTGATGGAACCCCCACCCCCCAAACACCCTCCCCCCCCCCCCCTCCCCACCCCACCAGCTCTGGAGTGCCGTTTCACCGCATCATAATGAAATAGTCTCTCTCTCTCTCTTTCAATCCCCTCTCTCTCTCTCTGTCTCTGTCTCTACCTTTCTCTGTATCTCTTTTTGTCTCTCTCTCGGTCTCCCTTTCTCTCTATCCCTCTCTCTTTTGATCTCCTCCTCTCTATCCCTCTCTCTCTCTGTCTATCTAATTCTCTCTGTCTCTCTTTCTCTCTCTCTCTCTCTGTCTATCTAATTCTGTCTCTCTCTGTCTCTCTCTCTCTCTCTCTCTCAGTCTCTGTCTCTTTCCCAGTCCGCAGCCATTAAACTGCATTAAAAGACAATAAGCTGTCTGTCTGTTTTCTTGCTGGAGAAATAAAATGTCGGAGGCTGTCTGTCACTCCTCTGCCCCAACCTGAGGGGAAATATAAAGCCCTTCTTTTTCTTCTGCTACTTCTTCTTTTTCTTCTGTGGTTTCTGTGAGATGGAGGGCTGTACCGCGCTGGAGTCGGGTAAATAAATAAACCTCTCTTTCGCATATCGCGCCTTTCCATCAGAGGAAAAGCATCGTTTTCTTTTTCTCCCTGTGAATTCCATTAAATCCCGAGCTCTACATTCTGATTCGGGCAGATTAGGAGGCATGTCTTTCAATTTTTCGGCGAAGTGTCACTCCGATCATTTCGGCGGGAACAATGCGCCTGTCTCAAGCCCCCCCCCCCCCCCATCCCCCCCCATCCCCTCCCATCCCCCCCGCCCCCCCCCCTCGTCGTGGCGGAAGACCATACGAATACCATGAAACAGGTGCTCCTTGTTCCCGTGCGCGCTCGTGCATGTGCACACGTTTGTTTTGTTTTGTTCGGCCTGTCGTCGTCGGGCCCGGTACGGGGTGGGGGGTGGGGGGGGGGCATTGCTCCTCGCAGTAATTACCCTCCGTGATTGCCCTCTGTTTGTCTCGAATTAGCTCTTCGTGTCCCCGCGTCTCCTTGGCGAGGAGGGTCGGGTCGATGCTGCTCGCCTCGCGTTTCGTTTCTGCGGTGTTTGGACCCCTCCCCGTGGGGGGTGGGACGACGCGGGACCGGGACCGGAAGGTCACCCGCCCACCCGCCCGCCGCCCAGCGGGCGACCTTCATATCCGCGAGGCTCTCTCTAAGCAAAGAGCCCCCCCCCCCGGAACTCAGCAGGGCTTCTGTTGGCTTTTGGTAATAAGTGTGACCTTTTTTTGGGAAACTTCAAATCAGACGTGCCACCACCTGCACCCCCTCCTGCTCTCTTTAATTCTCCCAGCTCCTGAGCAGCAGGGCTGTGGGGAGAGGCTGGAGATCTGAAAGGCAAACAAGATGGCAGCCGATCTGTACAAACGTAACTCAAAAGCACACACACCCACACAAACACAAACAGCACATGCACATACACACCCACACAAACACACAAGCACACACACACATGCACGTGCACCAATGCACACAGACACACACACACTCACACAAAGACCACATGCACATATACACACACACACACACACACACACACACCAGCACCAGCCCGCAGCCCATTCAGCCAAGCATTTCATTTTCAGAATCTTGCCTTATTCTCTGTCAGTCTGTTGTCTTTGTGGCGTTCCGGGCGGGTGGGGGGCGATGGTGGGGGCCTGCAGGATTGGGAGGGACCAATAACAAACCTGCGCTGAAGCAAACAAAGAGAAGAGATTTGTTTTTCTCCGTGTAAAGGTGGATTTAAAGGTGACTCTCGATCGTTTAAGATCCGGACGAAGGCGGCGGTTCCGCTCGGCCCAAACAGGCGACGGGACGTTTTAACCGGAGAGCTCGCCGGGCGGTATTAGCCGGGATCAGCGGCGAGATTTGAGTCGCGCTCGTCGCCGACCCGTCGGGAGTTCTGCCCTGAGGTGGACTTCCTGTCGGCTTCGTCCGCGCGTCCCTCACCTTCGCCCCTCCAAGCTGGTGTTAGCGGCGCTCACGCTGCGCTCGTTTCAATCCGCCACGGTCCCCTCGCCACCCCCCCCCCCCCCCCCACCCCCACAGAGACCCCGCAGGTGCCCGCTGAATTGTCGTGATACGTCCCCTTGTCGTTTATCTCCGTTTACGCCATTCTCCCCTCCCAATTACGGGATAAAAGCGGGAGCGAGCCATGGTGGCTGCTGGTTGGCTGGTGGCGGTCACACGGCTGCCCTGTGCCGCGCTGCGCTATGCGTGAGCTCTGCAGCCGCCACTTGAGCCCCCCCACCCCCCCACCGCCGCGGAGATGTGTGGCGAATACTGACACGCTCCTCTCCCTGGGGGCGCATATTGGCCAATCACAGTGGGACATGACTGAACCCCCCCCCCCCCCCCAATAAGTGCTGCGTCCCTTACCTCTCCACTGGAGCATCCTCTGCTGTGTGTCATTACCGCATCAACCAGCAGAGGGAGCCGTTCCTGCCCGCGGTGCCCGATTAGTGTGATTGACCTGCGTTCTGCTAGATAAGGAGGGCTCACGTATTTCAGGATACATCAGTGAGGAGCTCCCTTGGGAGCGGATCCTGTCTGATCCGTTACTGTCCCAATATGGCATATCGATGAGTCAATCAGTGGCCTGTTTGGTCCTTCTAGTGTGTTCTCACCACTTTTCCTTTCCTGTGTGTCATTCCTTCCTTCCTTTCTTTTCTCTGCAAATTTTCTTTCCGTGGCAGTAGCATCTAACAGCCCAGTTCTGCAGTCCACCCATTTGTGCTCTTGGAACATGTTCAAGTCACGCGTCTTTGAAGCTTGTCGCTCATTAGGAGCGAGCAGGTCGGTCACGATAGCCGAGGAATCCTGAAACGTGCACAACGGGCTCTGTGCTAATGGGGTTTCTGCCTAGGGAGCGCGGCGCTAATAGGTGTAAAAGGCTCTGCTGGGCTTAACAAAGATGCAGGATTTCCTGAGTGACGGGCCCGTAACCACGGCAACAGTGGGGGCGGCGGGCGAATGACTCCTGGATGGTGTACGGATAGCGGTGGGAGGCGGAGGTGTGTCCGCGTGGAGCACTTCCCGGTTCGTTGGCAGAGGGGGCTTCCGCAAGGGTCCAACTGGAGGCAACATACCCCCAGCAGAGCTCTCCAGCAACGATGCGGGGGGATGGGGGGGGTGGGGAGGTCTGCAGACAGACAGACGAGATGGAGCATGCCCGGGATTATGACAGCGTGCCTTTGTGATGTCACAATGCTGGGAGACAGGGGTGAGGGGGGGAGAGACACTGGAAAGACAAAACACGCTCAGAGTTATTATGACAATGTGCCTTTGTGATGTCATAGTCTGAAGGCTGTCACCCGGAGGAACGGGACGGCTAATTGGTGCTGCGTTGCCGTGAGTAACCCAATGCACCAGCAGCACTGCAGCCAGACCAGCGGGCCTCTTCAGGCAAGCTAGGGACGTCTTGGCTTGGCTTGCTGTCATTTGCATCTCCACCTGAATGGCAGCGTTTATTTCTGCCAATGCCACCCATCACTGCTACCCCACCCACGCCCTGTCACAGAGCGGGATGAGAACACGTCGCTACCCTGCTGAAAATCCCCACCATGGTGATTGATGACTTTTCACGCCTCCAAAAACAGACAAACAGACAGCGCAATATCCAGACATCTCCGGAAAGCGAAACATGCACAGCCATGAGCAATATCTGTGCAATGCCCTTGACTGGTTTTTTTTTTTGTTTTTGTTTTTTATTTTGCAAAACTCCACAGCAAAGTCGGGTGTCTTGCTGCCACAGGGTGCTGTTGAAAGCGGTTGAGTGTGGCTGTGAAGGTGCGTTTCTGTCCTCCCGCATCCCAGAATGCAGCAGTGAGCTGCGATCGCTGCGCCCAGGGGGAGGGTATCCGTTCACCTTGCGGCGGGGTCGGGGGGGGAGGGATGGGCGAATGGGCTCCCGCAGTTTTCCGATCTTGCATCCCTTCCTAATTACGCTCGCCGGAGTGCGTGGAGCAGCCATAACAACAGCTCCCGGAATGGGTCCTGAAGGGGCTTTCACCGAATACCAAGTCTGCTGCCTTCTGATAATTCTTCCTGCACGGATACACGCTCCGCCCCCCCCCCCCCCCCCCCACCCCTTTTGGGAGCTACATAGTAAAACCTCAATGTTGTACATTACGGATTCAGGAGATTTTTTTTTTGCCAGCGGCGTTTTTTCCTGCCGGAGAGTACGCCGGTCCTGCTCTGCCGCGGTTCCCCCCCCCCTCCCCGAAATACTGAATACCGAATGCCCCCCCCCCCCCCCCCCCCGCCGTCCAAACCCCTGGGAGTGTGTGTGCGCAATTCCGGGATTTAGATTTTTGGGTTTCAAAAAGACCACGGTCCGCTTCTGCCGTAGTGACATTGCCGTTGTAGCTCGTGTGTTTCTGTAACGATGGGGGGGGGAGGAGGAGGAGGAGGAGGAGGAGGAGGGGGAGGAGGAGAGAGTTCCGTGTTTGATGACTCTGGGGAAAGAGAACGAGAGTGCAGGTGGCGGTAGTTGAGGAGTCGATGGCAAAAATAGGTCGTCCGGCTCTTTAAGTCCCAGATTCTCCCTTTCGTGAAGTGGTTGGGATAGTCGCCAGAGACCTCGGTGCCTGATGCTACCGTAGCGTTAGCGTAGTAGTGACTGGGGACGGGAACATCTGTTTGGGCTGGTCTTGGGACAGTGGTACCCCGTGAGTGGGGGGGACCCGTTTTGCCTTGCGGGAACATCGACACCCCGCACTGCAGTGGTGGGGGTAGGGGGTGGGGGTGGCGGCGGCAGTGGTTTGACTAGAGAGAGATTTAGTCGGAAAAGCTTTGTGTTTGTTTTCCATTACAATCTGTGCAATTGGATCATTCACTGTGCTGGAGCCGGAGGGAGGAGGTAACAGGGCCTAAGAACAGCAATCTGCGGCTCTCAGACCCAAAATGGCCCATTAGACGCTTCTGTGCATTTCCTCAAAACTCTTCTCCAAGGGGAAGACGGGCGGAGGAATCTCCAGACAAATGCTAACAAACACAAATGTGCGTGTGTGTGTGTGTGTGTGTGTGTGTGTGTGTGGAGGGGGGGGGGGGTGGGCAGGGGGGGTGTTGTGAGTGAGGGCACTGAAGCACACTCGACACCACAAAGGGGGGGGGGGGGGGGGGTGACAAAAAGTCCAAAACTGACCTTCAGTGTGTCATTTAACGAAAGTTGTTTTTACTAAAAGTTCACAAAACATCACCATCTGTGTTTCCTCAGCTCATAGGGTGTGATGCCTTCTGGTTTTATTGTTTTCTCAAGTAGCTGGAGCTGTTCTTAGCAGTGCCATTAAAACGGCCATTCCTCTTACAGTTTTCTCATCAGCCCAGGTGGTTCAGGACGTGAAAACTTGATGCTAAAAAAAAACACTAGTACCTGTGGCATATACATGGAGGATATAATGACAATTTCTTAAATCAGTGTGAACAAAAAAAAGTATTCTTTTATGTAGGTGAATTGCAATGCCCCATTGCTTAGCAATATCTGCACGGAAGCTTTTTTTTCCCCTGCGATGAGTCACTGAGAATTGTAATTACATTTTCTGTGACACACAATGGGGCCCATCTCTGTATGGTTTCTTCTCTTACAATCTTAAGTTCTGCGGTTGAGAATTTCAACGTTCTTCGATTCTTCTTTGTGACTTGAATGTCAATAATCTGTTGTACCAGAAAAAAGTTGTGGCTGCCAGTGTTGTCCTATATACAGTATATATATATTGCATGACTTTTTCTTTTTTTACTTGACCTTTCCTTTAACAATGAAGGTCAACTGTAGGTAGGCGACCTCATTTATTTTATTTTCAGTGACAACCTGGAGAATCAAAGGCAGAGAATAGAAAGGATTGTGTAACCCCTCAGATGTGGGCGGGACAATTAAGTAACCCTTTGTGCATTCTTAATAATTAATATGCTTGTGACCACAGCCGCCACAACCAAAGAAACCTCGTATGGAGACTGTATTGTTGCATTATCGCATTGTAGGAGCTGTATATATGTACCTGTTCATCAGTGTTTCCATGGAAGAATAGGATGACATTAACTGGCATCGCAGTGCTCTGATGCTACCTTTTAAAATTATTTAAATCTTACGGCTGCTTTCTCGAATCAGCAAGCGAGTGCTTTTCTGTCCTGTCCAATGGAGAGCGACGTGGAGAGCTCCTCTTCATTCCGGATTGGCTCTTAATGACTCGATCGACTCCATCGATTGGTCGGGAGCTCCGGTCTCCTGTCCGTCTCCTGTGTCGGTTGGTCAGAACCCGCGTATAAAGCCGACCCGGTTCCCAGGTCCGTTACCGTCGACGGTCAGAAGCGGACACGGCGCTGGTGTGAACGGATCAGCGCCGGACGGTTGGGTGAGGTATAACGCGCGGGGGATAATGTTCTGAGCGAGCTCCTCATCCAGAACCAGAGGGGGGGGGGGCGGCTCGCGATGACTGATTTGTATCGATTGTTTTCGGTGTCACCGCGGCGCCAGGCGGCTTATGTTTCTTCGCCCCCTGGCCCTGAAGGTAATTGCTCTCCAGCGGTTCTCAGACTCCGCTCCTGACCGAGTCGACGTGGGAGGGCGAAGATTCGGAGAGGCACGGTCAGTCCCCCGTCCGTCTCACGGGTGGCCAAGTATTGTCATTAGACCCCCCCCTTTAGCGGACTGACGAATGCGCAACGGCCACAGACACCCCCCCCTCTGATGGATTCTCCCCCTACTCATAAAACTCATTAGCTAATTCGGGGATCGATGCAAATAAAATGCTCTCTCTGATTTCTGCGTTTCTCCTCCCCCTCCCCCTCCCCCCGCGCGAGGAGAAGCGTATTGCGTAATGACATCGACAGCCGCAGATTCCAACGGCGATGATTCCCATGATGCATCGGTCATCCTGCTCGTTTGCGTATCTCCTAATCGGATCCTTAATGGGGTGGCTCGGCGAAGCGTGCGTGGGGCACGGGGCAGTTTTGGGGAAAAATATGGTGCGTTTCGTCCCGGCCCTTGCAGGTGAAGATACGCCCGTTGACCATTATCTTAATGTACAACTCTTTGGCTAATAGTGCGCATGGACACGGTCACGTACACACACACTCACGCACACACACGCACTCACGCACACACACGCACACACACGCACGCACGCCCGCACCCACAGGGTGGTGTACTGTATATTCAGTTAATATAAATGCAATCATATAAGTGTTGTTTAACAATCCATAAAATGCACACTACACACTATACGGCACAATTTATAAATAAACCTGGAGTGCGTATGAAATGGTGTGCGAGAGATGTCGACGTTAATTTCTCTTTAAAGCCTTATTAGATTGTCGCGCTGCGCTCAACATCTTTGTGTCAGGAACTTTGAGCTCGTTATGTCAGCACACACACTCATTACAGCATCAGATTATTGCATCCGCACAGTCATCAAGCCATCAGCACGCTGATATAACAGCAGCCTGATTGTGCTCTCACAGCCATCACACAATCAATCTCACTGCGTCAGCCAACCGTGCTCCTGCATCAGGTCACACACACACACACACACACAACCACACGAGCAGGTACACACACCCACACACACACACAAGCGCAGACACACACACACACACACACACACAACCACACGAGTAGGTACACACACCCACACACACACACACGAGCGCAGACACACACACAAGCAGGTAGACACACACGCACCCAGACGAGCAGGCACACACACGCTCACACAAACATACGAGCAGGTACACACACACACACACACACACACGCAAACACACACACACACACGAGCAGGTACACACACCCACACACACACACGAGCAGGTACACACACACACACACACACCCAGACGAGCAGGCACACACACGCTCACACAAACATACGAGCAGGTACACACACACACACACACACACACGGGGTCATGCGCACGCAAACACACACACGCATCCACACACACATACACACTCATTAATTGCCACATCAGTTTGGTTGCAGTACATCTGGATGCTCACACTCATTACAGGCTCAGAGTGCCCATTTCAACAGCATGCACATTCTATCACAACACCATCAGTCAGCAGATGCACTCGTACATATACATGCCATGAGTGTGTGCTTTGGTTCAACACACACACACACACAGACACATGCACACACACACACACGTTCACACACACACGTGCACACACACTGGGCCGCACCCAGGAAGCAGAGATGTCTGGTTGTCACAAGATGGCCCTGTGAACAGCAGGTGTCGCGGTAATCCCGCCATGTCAACCACTCAGGAAACGTGAGGGCCAATAGGATTCCTACGCCCATGGCGTTCGGTCCTTTCTACGGTGACCTTCTAGAGATGACCGGGATGTGTGGGGGGAGCGGAGCGAAGAGGGGGAGGGCCCGTGTCAGAGGGGGCTCTTCCGTTTTTACGGTTCCCGCTCTTTCCCCGGCCTCCGGAGTCCCGGCGTCCCCGGTGGCGGGAGGGCTGCGGTTGTTTTATTGCCGGAGCGTCGGAAACGAACACGGCGGCGGTGGTGGCGGGGGTGAGATTCCTGGCCACGGCGCTCCCGACCGACACTCCCTGACGGTGAGCCGCCGCCCGCTTTCCGTCTAGCCCCCCCCACCCCCCACCCCGAGCCGCCAACAAGCCGCCACCGAGTCGCGGGACGCTGAGAGCCGGCTCTCGCGGACGGCCCGGCCCTGCGGAACACGGTGTAGAGGAAGATTAATGGCGCCTCCTAATGAGTCATCCATTCACCGCCGTTTTCTCGCCGGCCGCACGGACGGGACGGGAGAGGGAGAGGGAGACGGGAGAGGGAGAGGGAGACGGGAGAGGGAGAGGGAGACGGGAGAGGGAGAGGGAGGGGGAGGGGGAGGGGAGGGGAGGGGAGGGGAGAGGGAGAGGGAGAGGGAGGGGGAGGGGAGGGGAGAGGGAGAGGGAGAAATCACAAACATACCACAGCGACAAATGGGTTGTGTGTATTAGCTATGAGCCAGAGAAGGCCTGAGTCTTGTTCCTCAGTTCAGTCTTGTCTTTTTTTTTTTTTTTTTTCTCTCTACTCTCGTTTATCAGACAAAGAAGGAAAACTGCAGCCGGTGTTTGTGTGTATTCTTGCTGCGCGTCGTCGCCGTGCATTTCTGTGGGTGGGGGGGGGTGGGGGGGGGTTAGGGTGGGGGGGAATGGGACCTGGTTGTAGGGGAAGACATTACGCAGATGAGTCTGCAACAGCAGTCTCTTGTCTGTTGGGGCAGTTGAGTCTAATTGGTTGGCTTCCACACAGTCCAGCAGCTCCAACATGCACCGCGGCAGTTCCGGGTCTCTGATTGGCCGAATGGTCCGCCCACCCCCTGCGTCTGATTGGTCCGATTCTCTGCCATTCTCTTCCTGTTTTTTTTTTTTTCTGCATCGGGTGATTGCCGTTTCCGCTGATAATTACAATGCGTGAGATAACCACGGTGAATAAAATGTCAAACGGTATCGAGACCCCAAACATTACGTTCGAGTGCATGAATTAATGCGCTGCACGTGTTATAGGGCACTCGTAATTCACAGAACTGAGAGCGGTGGAGATGAACCTTCCGGAATCGACACAATGCGCTCTGGCCTTGGGAAAAAGACCAGCTACATTTCTGTAAAATCTGCGGTGTGCTTTTATGTAACTATTAGCGAACCTACTCAGCCCACTGTGACTGAGGTGGGGTTTCCGGCCATTAGCTATTTTAATGGTACACATGACGCACATAACAGGAGTGTGATTACTCAAATCCTCCCGCATCCGTCAGAATTCTTGCGTATGCTAATTAGGTGCACTTTAGTTTGCGACTCGGAAAGCACATTAAAGCGAAGTCCTCGGAATTTTGACCCTGTTCTTTCAGCACTCATTACAACTTGCGATTCTCGTAGACCCATCAGCCAAAGTAGCTTTTACACGCACAAAGTGAGACTCCACAGAACAGAAGTGGGTTCTTCTTTTTTTTGTTTTGTTTGTTTGTTTTAGACTCAGTCACCGTTAATTAAGCAGGAAGGGGAACGGGTCCTGCTCATAGTGACTCCGAGCGCTTTGCTTCCCCTCTTCAGGCCGAGGGGCCCGCCAGCGGGCCGTTAAAACGAGCGAATTTACGGCTGCCTCCTCTGGCCCCTGAATAATCAACACGGCAGGGCTCGGGGAAGAAGAGAAAAAAAAGAAGAGGAAAAAGAAAAAAGAGCAGACTTTTGTTTTTTGCGAGTGCAGGGCTGGCAGAGTGGAGAGGAGCGGGGGGGGGGGGGGGGGGTAGGAGTGTTGTTGCGGAAGCGTGCCAGGCCGGTTCGGTTCGGTTCTGGGGCGGCCTCTCGAGATCGCGCTCCCGCCGAACCATCGGCCCGGACCCGGGCGGCGTGCGGGGGGGTCACCGGTCCGGCTTCGGCGCGGATTTCACCGGGATTCGCGTTTTTAGGCCCTTCGCTGGGCCAGATCCGAAGGGCTTCGGGAAAGGGGGTGGGGGAGGGGTGGGGGGGTTCAGGGGGTGGGGGTCAGCTGCTGAATTGCGGAAGCAGGGGAGGAATTCCAGGTACGGTAAAAGGGGAACGAGGGGGAGACGCTGCAGGGATATTAAGATGGGTGGGAGGCCGAGGTTTTAATGGGCATGATGGTGTCCTCAGTGATTTATCCGTGCGATTACACAGCCTCACGCTCATAGGCTGACCGTTAATATTCAGAGCAAGACCACAGCCTGTCTGGGCGCAAGCCACTCTCGTAAGTGTTTGTGTGTGCGTGTGTCTGTGTGTGCATTCGTGTGTGTGAATGTGTTAGTCTGTGCGTGTGTCTGTGTATATGCACTCAGTTGTGCAGGGTGTACGTGAATTTGCTCGGGTGTGCACGCATGCGTTTGAGGGAGCGCGCGTGGGCTGGTTGGGTCTCGGCTGATGAACTACTCTGGGACAATCTTGGCTCCTCATCTTGGTCGCTCAGCTTGAAATGGAGGATTTAAAACAACCAGGTGAGTTCCTCCTCACACCTGAGGGAGAAGGAGGTATCTCACCGTCCATTATATTTTCATTAAACTCAAAATCACTCCCTTGATTAATCGCGTTAATGCCAGAGTAATGGCGTCTTTTATGATCTTGTGTTCGGTGGGAGTGCGTAGAGCAGCTTTTCCCCGCGGTCCGCAAGTGCATAAACTTCCTTATTAAGGTTATTATTCAAATGTGTGCGCAAACAGCCGACTGTAGTGCTCAGCGACTTAACGTGAGAAACTACAGATTAATTAAGGTGCTGAAAATGCATAAACGGGCCAGTAGATGTTAGAAGGTGCCCTTTTTTTTGGATGCTTTTAACTTTCTATATTAAAAAAATATTTTTTTTTTTTTTTTTTTTTGCCTCTTAATATCATGGTAATATACAACATTTCACAGAGATTCCCAGTGGCCTTGTGGAGTTTTTATGTAGGGTTTTCAGAAGAAAAGTTTACGTGTAAATAAGTGGATTTAAAGGTGTTTTGCGTACAGGAAAATAACCCACTGCTTCAATACAGTACGCGCATTTCACTGTTTCACAGATTTTTTGATAGGATTATTTGAACTGTGAGGGAAAGGGTTCGAGCAACGCTAAGGGATTGACACATGACCCCTGGAATTGAAGAGTCAAACCTTTCCCGTGTCGTGTTCTTCTTGCTATTGGATTAGCTTCACCTTTGCTTGGGTAGGGTGAGGAATCAGAATGACTGAGACTAGCATGACCTCTGACGTCTTCACCTTTGCATAACTGGGCTGTTTTAAGGAACTGGCTGGGGGCAGTGGTGGGGGGCGCGGGGAGCGTATGGTTGCGTGTGGGGGGGAGGGTGGTTGGGGTGAGGGGGATGCACTCTCCCGTGAAATACCTTTAGCATAATTGCTCGAAAGTGCTGGGTTTCGGTCGAGGGGAAAGCACCGTAAAAGACAAAGCCCCCCCCCACCCCCCCGCGCTTTCCTTTTCGCAGGGAAGCCGTTCCGAGCGGGCGGAGGAATAAAGGACCTCGGGGTTCATTGCGAGACGTCGCCTCAGCTCCGTGGCCGCGGCCGTGCCGTTCCTTTGTGGCGGCTCGCGGAGGCCAGGGCCCTGAATGGCGGGAATCAATGCCGGCGGTGGCCCACATTCCTTAGAGGAGCACAAAGACGCCATTCATTTAATTTCCCCCGTTAGCCGCCGTTAGCCACCGTTAGCCACCGAGCGCGTAGCACGTAGCGCGCCGAGCGCCGCAATGGCGGGTCAGGCCCCGCGTGGACCTTTCTCGCGGAAACCTGCCGCCTCCCGCGGGATTTAGACCGCGCGTCGTGACGGGCATCCCCCCCCCAACCCCCCACCCCGGGGTGTGCACGAGCAGAACTTCGCCCCTTCCTCCTCCTCCCTCCCCCCCCCCCCCCGAAGGTGAGCAGTGCTCCGGAACCGTGGGAATATTCCGGAATTACGGTTAATTTTCCCCCAAGTTATTTTTTTTTTGGGTGGGGGGGGGGGCTGGAGACAAACCAGCACAGTTCAGCGAACGTGATGCAATTTACTGTTTCAGGGGTTAGTAAATTTTATTAAAGAAATAGCCGTGTAATTTTTATGAAGTTATAAAAACCAATGAGGCGGTGACTACCCAGTCAGATAGAATGGCTGCTGTGAAATTAATTCTGTGTACGCAAGACCAGGCTAAGTGGAAGTGGAAACGACTATTTCTCGTTGCATTATACCGTTAGCTTTTCTTCCGATACATATATACGTAGCAGGGGGTGGGGGTGGTATAGTGGTATTGTCTAAAAATAATGAACAACATACATGTAATTATAACCTCAGGAAATGGGGTTGTTGGTCCGGTAAATTACTGGAGCTTTGTAATACATCACGTGTACAACTACAAAAAATAAATATATAAAAATAAAACACTTGTACAGCACCGGATCTGTGACTTTTAACTGTTTTGTTTCATAACTAGTACGTAATACACTGACATGAAGGCGTTTACACACACACACACACACACACACACACAGTTGTGTTCTAATCATGAGTAAATTGGCGGTTTTCAACAGACTGTGAGCTTGTTATGGTGCATTCATAAAACACCGCGTTGTGCACCAAATTGGGCTTTTATGCCATACAGACTCATTCATAAGTATTTGAATTTGAATACCATCCCATGTGTCCACAGATACATGCACACATACAAATGTACACGCACAAATTCTCCCACACACATGTACACACGCTGGCACACACACACGAACATGCACGCACACACAAACACACATGCGTGCAAACACATAAGCAAACACACATGTACATTATGCAAAAACCCCTGTGTGCAAATTATCAGTTAATCTCTGGCTAGTCTGGACAGTGAAAAACAGTCCAGTTGTGGAAAATAAATCTGATCGCAGAGTCAGCCTGGCAGCCCAACTTCCTACCAAGACAAAACACACTCCGCTACTCACAACCTCCGTCCACTTAATAAAAGAGATATAGCAGTCTACTTCAGCGGGTTGTGTTGTATCAGTGATTGCATTAGTTCAATTCTCCCCGGACCTGGCTGAGATCACAATTTATGAAAATTGATTTATCACACTGAAGATGTTGTGTGTTGCTCAGGAACCTGTTTTATCCTTCGCTATGATTGAGGTTGCGTAACCCTTTGCATATGTTATTAGAGACTATTGATCACAGGATAGATGATGTATTTCTGGTCTTACTTCACGGATAAAATTGCTGGTAAAGTTATTTGCCACCTCCTTTCCTTTTTAGCTTTCATTTTGGTCCCTAATTCACTGACACAAGTGGCAGAGTGTGGGATTATGATGTAGCTGAATAATGCTGATTGGGTATTCATCTGAAAAATGGCAGTGCTTGATTTGTAATATCATGCGAAAGTATAAAGTAATAAAAAGTCATATTTAGTGCGCTATCTTCCCTCTGCCGATCTGCAGAATTTTTACCCGGTCCAGCTACGGTCACTTGAACTCCGGAACATATTTTTGTTGCCGTTTAAAAGGGCTGAACCCAAGGTGTCCAGGTGATGGAATGTTAGCTTCTGCTAAATCCGGTGCAGAACTGACTAGTGAATTACAAGTCTAACATCTTGCCACTCTTTAAGCCATCTTTGATCACGCTCAAGGAGGTGATGATGTCGGCGCCTGGCGGAAGTGTGACATCACAAAGGCCGGAGTGTCAGCGTGGCCACCGGGGCGTGCTGCGGGCGCTTTGATCTCCCGGCGCGGCGATCGGGGGGCTTCAAGGCGAGAGCCTCGCTGCCGCTCGCTGTGACTGCGGTGCACGTGCTTTTGATCAGGCGGGCGAGGCGCGGGACACGGGGCGCGGCGTTTCAGTAACGGGTGCCCTCTGAGCCCCCGCCGTGAGCGCGGCACGAACATCAGCGGCTGTCTGCGGCTCGCTGCGGCGCTGCTCTGGATTTCTCATTTTCGGGTCTCTCCCCACCCCCCCCCCTCCCCCCCGGGGGCGCGCCATAGGGTTGTTTGCTGTTGTTCTTAGCGCTGATGATTTATGCCGCGCTCGCGGGGATGACCGTTGAAAGGTCACGTGTGATCAAATTTGTCGAGCGCTTATGGTCACAGCGGGATAATTGCATCGACCACTACGGGCGACACCAGAGACGATCAAGTTGGGGGGTGCGGGGGTGGGGGTGGGGGCGGTGGACGACCGTTAGCCATAAAGCTACCTGTGTTCATTAGAGAGTCGGCCATTTTGGCTCTGCGGAGGTGGCGCGCTGTGCCTCGTGAGCGAGCCGGGACATTGACTGTGGTTCCTGTGAACCTGCGCGTTTGTATTCAGGGGAGGTAACCTCACCTGCAGGCTTTTCTCTGAGCTCTCTGTTGGAGCAGTCATGTTCTGGGTTTTGAAAATGTCCAGCGAGAGACAATGACTTTGAGATAAAGTTATCTGTGCGGAAAAAGGGTAGAGAGGCAAACTTTATCTGTCAAGGGATGCAGTAAATGGACCGTTCACTTGTCAGTTAAACCCGCCTTCCTCTGCCTGAGCAGAGATGCTTTTTGTCCTCACATGCACACTGTACAAACACTGTCAATGATTGGTGGTACAATGCGAATGCATAGCTAACATGGAACATGCATATATGCACACACATGCGAACAGACACACGCACACATAATATAAAGCTACTCATATTTTGCTATGTGCCAAGGATGGGTGAAGCGAGACAGACCATTAATGCCTGGTTCCTCCAGGCTTGGTTTCCCACAGCAGGCAGGGCCCTGTATTGGCCTGGTCCTGGGCCTGGGCCTGGGCCTGGGTGTATTGGCCTGGGCCTGGGTGTAGTGAAATGGAGAGGATTTTAGGGGCGTTGAGATCACAGTCCAGCTCAGTATATGAGATATCTCTCATTGCGTGGTTTCATCTTCAACATGCATGTTACTGACCGTGGGCTGTTTACCATGAAGGGAAACGCTTATTCGCCTCCTTTACCTCTCCGAAATGCAGTAAGCAGAAAATTTTTTATTGAAGCGCATATATCGTCAATATATACAGCAACCCTTCACAATATATGGGCTAATGCAAATTATTGACACTTTCAGATAAGACAATTTGAATTCAACATTTGTTCTTTTTTCCCAAATATACTGCTGTGAAATATATTTTCATCATATTGTTATATAGTTTCATATATATCTGATGTATTTCAGTACATTTCATTTTTGGAAGGGTTCTTTAAAATGAAATGAAACTTTTAAAGAAGCTATCATTGAGTTTGATTATATCCCTGCATTATATATTATTGCCAATCTGCTCAAAGAAGAACTCTAAACCTGTAATTTGTCATTTAAGCTGTTATTTTGATATTGTGGTAATGGCATACCATGACAAGCATCAAACATACCAGCTGTGCAAAAGTTTTGAGCTTGACAATTGAAACCATAAAAATAGTCATGCCATACAGAGCTTTATATGAAAAAGAACATTGGTGTAATTTGGGAACGCTGATAAATGTGTGATTCTATGCCAGAAATGATCCGGGTTTCTCTCAATAAATGGAAAAAGTTTGGCTTTCATACTCTCCATTTTTGTCAGAAACATTTTTTCTTTTCTGTTTTTTATTTGCACAGCAGAAGGTTATACACACTGTAGAGTGGAAATCTGTGTACTGATGACACTGCTGTTTTAAAAGCTTATATGTAAAATCAGCGCTGATGTGCAGTGAATATACTGTACCCCATCTTGAAGCCTTTTTTCCATTTTGTTTTGACTTGTTCTTTGTTCACGGCGCATTGTTGTGCTTGAGAGATTGGAAAAATGTAAATGCGGGAAGATTTCAAGGGGACCCACTTGAGAAGGACGTGATTGTGGTACCGCGGATGGAAAATATGAATAGGCCTCAAAATATGTGTCTAACATAGTTACCTGTGTATGGGGATGAGTCAGCACACGCATTGATGTTGAGTCTCAAGTCCTCGCGTCGCTGGCCGATCCAGGCATCATTTAATGACAGTTATTTAGTGATACACAAATGTACAAATGTGATTCGCAAAATGGACACCTTTAGGCTGTCAAGGGGTTTGGTACTTTTCCGGTTTTTAGTATCCTGTGATTTACCCATCAAAATGTTTTCCTTGTGTATCTGAAATTCTTCTAGGAAAGAATCTTTATTGTGGTTTAGTATATGAAGAGTATGTAAGAATATGGAGGCCATCGTGTGCTTGTGTTGGGCTTACATATAATCCCACTCCAAAATGAAAATGCAAATGAACTCAAATGCAAATGCAAATACAAATACAAATGAACGCAATATATAAAATATAGTTCATGGTCTGTCAAGTTCTTGTCATATATTGAGCCTATTGTGTGGTACTTACAGTGGTGCTAATTATACGCAAAGAGTGCATTGTGCCTGAATGTTCGCTAACACACATGCCGGATGAAGACAAAATGGAGAGAAATGACCAGAGTTCAGAAAAACAATAAACTCCCTACATAACTGCGCTAAAAAACGCTTTTTAAAAAAACAGCAGGCAAACAGCAAGATGGCTGAGATGGCTTATGGAGTGTGTGGTGACATAACTCAGGCTGACGTGAGATGTGGGTCTGGTACAGTTGTTCGGCTGCTGGGCCCTTCCACTGTAGTAGTAATAAATGCTCTGGGGCAGGAGGGCAATTGAACTTTAAAAGATTAAAGCAAAGATTAAACGAAGAAAGGTGCTGGAATATGATTTAATAGAAAAAGCAGCCAGGAGCCAGGGAGGCTGGGTTTGATGGGATGGATGTTGAAGAGGGAAAGAGGTCACAGTTGTGCGTTTCACTCTTTTTCTCTGCTTGTCTTTTTGTGGTCCGTGGTGCTTGTCTTCACACATTTCGCCTGAGGAAAACACATAAGCGTTTTTTTTTTTTTTTGAATGGTGGTAATGAAAATGCTATGACTGCTATCGAAGGACTGTCAATGATTTTATTTAGGATTATTGCATTTTGAGTGCTGCTACACGGACAGCAGAGAGGGACGGAGAGTTATTTGCGATTGTAATCACCCCCCACCCCCCCCTCACCCCCACCTGGCCTGGATTCCTGCTCTCTCTTCAGTGGACAGTATTGATCAGCTTCAAGTGTCCAATTCATTTGGAGCCCTGCAGCTCATTAAGGCTCAATGAGACAGTGTACAAGGATGCTTTCAACCTCATCACCCATCTGGCTTAGGAGCAGGGGAGAGTGGGGATAAGGAGGCAGCTAATATTCTCTCTCTCTTTCTCCTTCACTCTCTCTCTCTCTCTGTCTTTCCCTCCCTATCTCTCTCTTGCTCATTCTCTTTCTTTCTCTCTCACTCAGTCTTTCTCTATCTCTTGCTCATTCTCTTTCTCTTTCACTCGGTCTTGCTCATTCTCTTCATCTCTATCTCTCTCTCTCTCTCTCTCGCTCTCTCTCTCCTGTAACAGAAAGCCTCAGTGCACTTTTGGGAGGGATACCCCTAATCAGCTCGAACCACTGGACCAGCAGTCGGTTGATCGGTCGGTAAAATGTCCGGTGTTAAATCAGCTGGTAGGTTGGTTAGTCGGTTGGTCGGATAGTCGGTTGGTGGGGCGGGCGAGCGAGCTAGTGAGCGGGCGAGCGAGCTGACTCAGAACCCCGCTGAATAAAACATGGCGTGTCCCGGCGTGTCCTCAGGGGAGCCGGATACCCCCCCCCCTCCCCCCCCCCCCCCCCCCCCCGGCCCATTTGGAAATGCGGCTCGCTGCTCAGGTGTCTGCGCCCCCCTCCCCGTTTAAGCAATAACTGGCGGAGCCGACGGGGGAGACGGCCGGAGCGGCCCCGCCAGCCTTTGGGGGGGGGTGGGGGGGCACGCGTCCTCGCCAAGCAGCAGGGTGCCCGCTCTCCTGGGTCTAGGAGCTGATTGCTGCACAGCTGCAGACTGGAGCGTGAGTCATAGTCTGAGTTTATGTCTGCATGCGCATATCTCTCTGGCAGGCTGCATGCTTTCCACACGCGTGCAGGGCGGGGGTCTTCATTCTTCAGTGTAAAATGTCCGGTGTTAAATCAACTCTCCCAGAGTGCACGTGGTCCCTGTTGGACTTGTATGTGCTATGTTTTGGGTTGGACTAACACTGGAGGTTTTACTGGGCAGGTGAAGCAATGCTCCCCCAGAGGACGGGGTGGGACTGTGCCCCTGCCAGTGCCAGTGCCCGCGCCCGCTGTGGTTTGAGTTCTGGGGCGGTGGAGAATTGGGCTCGCCCATTGGCAGCGTTGGCAGGGTTTTAGTCCGGTTTCAAATGTCACTGGGAATTTCAGATTTGGGAGAAAACGTTGCGTTAGCGGGGAAAACCTGTCGAGCATTTTTTTTTTTTAACGCGAGCCTCAGCTGTGGCCCGACAGCTTGCGCGTCTGGTGCCAGGGTGCATTCTGGGACTGGGTGATGTGCCCGGGAGGACAGATTAGCGAAAGCATGAGTCAGTGAGTTGAAGCTGGGGAGGGGGGACGGGGGACGGGGGGTGGGGGGTGGGGGGTGTGCGTGTCTCCAGGCCAGCGCTCTTCTTTCTGAACCTCGTCTGCCGTTGCGCTTCCTCCTCCTCCTCCTCCTCCTGTCTTTTCTTTGTTCACCTCCGGAATCCAGAGAGTTAAAATCCCAGCAGACCAGGTTTGATGACCTTTGACCCCCTGACAACCTTTGACCCCTCAGTGAACCAGTTGCTGGA